>NC_088881.1:17007421-17269921 GCF_032884065.1 Artemia franciscana
ACCCCCCCCCCCCCCACACACACACATGCATACACACCCTTTTTCCCCAAACGCATCTGATAAAAATATTGAGATTGCCAGTTTGACATAGTCGAATGGTTAGATAAAAAACTTGGGGATCAACATAACTTCCCCCCAGAGCAAGGGGGAAGGGCTTTAATTTATGACATGGGGGCATATAAGGTATTTTATGGAAGAAGTGGTCGTATTTACCTCGGAGGCTACCCAAATGGTCATAAATTGAAAGTTCCAATTCAAAGATCAACAAACCAAACCCCCCAGAGCCCGGGAGAAGGGCTGTAATTTATTACATAGGGGCATATACGGTTTTTTATGGAAGAAGTGGTCGTATTTACCTCATAGTGGACTCAAATGATCAGAAATTGAAAGTTCTAATTCCCTTTTTCAGAGTAAAAAGTGATCCGATGTCAACTAGTCAGCCCTCCCCCCTAAACCCCCTTTTCCCAAATGCGTCCGATTTAATTTTTCTATTTAATTTTAAAATAAACCAAGATTATGTAACAAAGACTTAAGGGATAACACATCCCACCAGAACCTAGGGGCAAGTGTTGTAAATTATGCCCAGGGGGTATATAAGGTTTTATTGTAAGGGATGGCAGTATAAACTTTGGTGGGGGCTCATTTGATTTTAAATCTAAATTTCTAGTGCCCTTTTCAAGAGTCAAAAGTGATCTTAGGGCAACTAGTCCCAAGGCTCCTTTTTCCTCAAATGCATCTGATCAGAATTTTGGGGTAGCCATTTTGTTCAAAAAAGTTTAAAGGCCAAATAACAAAAATCAGGGATCAACACAAGCCCCCATAGCCCGAGGTAAGTGTTGTAAGTTATGCCTCGGGGGCAGATATGGTTTTTATAGAAGGGCTGCTTGTATAAACTTCAGAGGAGACTCATTTGATTACAAATTGAAAGTACTAGTTCACTTTTTAAGAGTCTAAAGAGATCAGAGGTCAACTAGCCCCCGCCCTTTTTCCCTAAACCCGTCCAATAACAATTTTGAGATAAGTCTTTATTAAAAATAGTTCAAATATCAGATAACAAAACTTCAGGTTAAAAACAACGCCTCAAAGCCCGGTGGCAAGTGCTTTAAGTTATGCCCTGGGGTTATATAATGTTCCAAATAGTTTGTCGTAACGAACTGTAGTAAGGAGTGACCCGGATCAATAGAAATGGAAACTCTAAAAAATGGAATTTTGATACAAATATATACATCAAAATAATTAGCTTTTTATATTAATTTTAAATATATAAGTTTCATCAAGTTTAGTATTACCCCATACAGTAGTATTACCCAGTAAAAGCCTGAGAAAATTTGCCTTATTTTTAAAAAAAGAAGAAAACACCTCCTAAAAATCACAGAATCTCAATGAAAATCGTATCATTTGATTAAGCATATCAGAGAACCCTTCTGAAGAGGTTTCAATCTCCTATCTGTAACAAGAGCTTAGAACTCATATGGCACTTGTGACGAGATCAGAAGAGCCACGAGCTCACATGGCATGAGCTCTAGCAAAATCCTAAGAATAGATAGATTGAATTAAAAGGAAAATCAGAGGCTTAATACCGGTTGGGATTTAAAATAACGTCTCTGAGAAACAAGGTCCTCCTAAATATCAAAATTCATTAAGATCCGATCACCCACTCGTAAGCTAAAAATAACTCATTTTTTCTAATTCTTCCTCTCCTTTCAGCCTCCCAGGTGGTCGAATCGGGTAAAACGCCTTTATTAAGTCAATTTGTGCAGGTCACTGACACACCTACCAATTTTCATCGTCCTAGCACGTCCAGAAGCACCAAACTCGCCACAGTACTGGACGCCCCCTAACTCCCCAAGAGACAGCGGATCCAGTCCGGTTACGTCAATCACGTCTCTATGACATTTGTTTATTCTACCCAGAAAGTTACATGCCGACCTTTCCACTCTAAGCGCTTTCCAACATTTCCGGTTTCCCCCTCTAACTCCCCCTCAGTGTCACAAGATCTGGTCGGGATTTAAAATAAGAGCTATGAGACATGAGTTCCTTCTAAATATCAAATTTGATTAAGACCTGGTCACCTGTTCTTAAGTCAACAATACTTCAATTTTTCTCATTTTTCCGAATTAACACCCCCCCCCCCACAAACTCTCCCAAAAAGAGTGGATCCGTTCCAATTATGTCAATGACGTATCTAGAACTTCTGCCTATTCTTCTCATCAAGTTGCATACCGATCTCTCCGCTCTAAGTGTTTTCCAAGATTTCCGGTTTCCAAGATTTCTGTTCCCCCCCCCTCCAGCCCCTTTGTCTCCGGATCCGATTCGAATTGAAAATAGAGCATCCGAGACATAATATCTTTCTGTATATCTAGTTTTATTAAGATCTGATCACCCATTCGTAAGATAAAGATAACTCAGTTTTCACGTTTTCCAAGATTTCCGGTTCCCCCTCCAACTTTCCCCAAGGTCACTGGATCTGGTCGGGATTTAAAATAAGAGCTCTGAAACACAAGATAAGAGCTCTGAGACATGAGTTCCTTCTAAATATAAAATTTCATTAATATCTGATTAAACGTTCGTAAGTTACAAATACCTGATTTTTTTATAATTTTTCGGAATTACCCTCCCCCGATCTCCCCCAAAATATTGGATTCCGTCTGGTTATGTCAGTCACGTATCTTGAACTTATGCTTATTTTCCCACCAAGTTTCATCGTGATCTCTCCACTCTAAGCCTTTTCCAAGATTTCCAGTTCCCCCAACTCCCCCCAATGAGACTGGATCTGGTCAGGATTTGAAATGAGAGATCTAAGTTACGAGGTCCATCTGAATATGAAATTTCGTTAAGATGTGATCACTCCTTCGTAAGTTAAAAATACTTCATTTTTCCTAATTTTCAGAATTAAACCTCCCCCAACTCCGTCAAAGAGAGCGGATCCATTCTGGTTATGTCAATCACATATCTATGACTTGTGCTAAGTTTTCCCATCAAGTTTCATCCCGATACCTCCACTCTAAGCGTTTTCCAATATTTTAAATTTCCAACTCCACCCAATGTCACCAGATCCAGTCGAGATTTGAAATAAAGCTCTTAAAAACGATTTCCTTCGAAATATCAAATTTCATTAAGATCTGATCATCCATTCGTAAATTAAAAGTACCTCATTTTTTTTCTATTTTTTCCGAATTAATTGTCCTTCACTCCTCCCCCCCCCCAGATGGTCGAATCGGCAAAATGACTATTTCTAATTTAATCTGGTCTGTTCCAAAATACGCCTGCCAAATTTCATCATCCTAGCTTATCTTGAATTGCCTAAACTGGAGAAACCGGGACCGACAGACAGACCGACAGAATTTGCGATCGCGACATGTCACTTGGTAAATACCAAGTGCCATAAAAATGTGGAATTTTGCATTTTTTGCCAGAAGAAAGATTACAGATGCATGTTTATGTATTTTTGTCCCTGGGGTGATCGTACCGACCCAGTGGTCCTTGAATGTCGCGAGAGGACTCGTTCTAACGGAAATTAAAAGTATTACTGCCCTTTTTAAGTGACCAAAAAAATCGGAGAGCAACTAGGCCTCTCCAACGCTAATTTTTTTCTCGAAGTCACTAGATCAAAATTTTGAGATAGCCATTTATTTCAGCATAGTCAGAGGACGACTTAATCCTCCACAGTCCCCGTGGGAAGGGCTGCAAGTTAAGAACTTTGCCCATTGTTTAAATATAGTATTGGCTATCAGGAAGTGTACAGACGTTTTAATGGAGGATTTTCTTGGTAGGGGGGAGGGGGTTGCGTGAGAGGATCCATCCATGGAGGAATTTATCATGGGGAAAGAGAATTTCCACGAAGGGGGCACTGGATTTTCCAGCTTAAAAAATATTGAGAAATTAAATAAGAAAAACAAGTTTTTTCAACTGAAAGTAATGAGCAACCTTAAAACTTAAAAGGAATAGAAATTATAACTTATACGAGGGGGTTCGTTCAAGAATTTATTTAACAGAATTTATTCCTTATATGAAAGGGTCTGTCCTCTTCTCAACGCCCCGCTTTTTACGCTAATGTTTTACTCTTTCTCTCAACTTTACTTTTTAAAACAATACAAAACTTTTGTGTAAAGAGCAGGGCCTTGAGGAGGGGACAGCCCCTTTCATATACGAAATAATTTCTGTTCGTTTGAAGTTATTATTTCGCTCCTTGCTTTCAGTTGAAAAAAAAAATTGTTTTTTATTTATAGGGGCGGTCGTATAAAGTTCAGAGGCAGTTCATTTGTTTGGAAATTGAGTTACCTTTTTAAAAACCAAAAGTGATCGAAGGGCATCACTCCCTCACCCTACACCCTGTTTTACTCGAATGCATCCGATAGATTTGAAATATCTATTTTCTCTAAAATAGTCGAACGATCAAATAACAAGAAAATCGGGGTCAATATACCCCACCCCCCTTAGTGCGGGGAAACTAAGGGTTGTAATTTATACTACTTGGGTATACAAGGTTTTATAGAAGAGGTGGTCGCATGAGCTTCGGAGGGGGACTCAAAGCATTAGGAATTCATAGTTCTAGTTCCCTTTTTAAGAGTCAAAAGCGATTTTATGTCAACTAGCCTCCCTCTCCCTCCCCGCCAATCCTCTTTGCCCAAAATACGTCTGATCGAACTATCTATATAGCCATTTTGTTTTAAATTGACCAAAAATAATAAAAAAAACATCCAAGGATAAAAAACAGCCCCCCCCCCAGAATCCAGGGGTAAGGGTTGTAACTTATGCCCTCGGGGTATATAAGATTTTAATGGAAGGAATGGTGGTATAAACTTCAGAGGGGGCTTATTCGATAATTTATCGGAATTTCTAGTGACCTTTTTAAGAGTCAAAAGTGTTGGGAGGGCTGTGAGCTCCCCCCCCCCAAGTCCCTTTTTTCTCAAATGCATCCAATAAAAATTTTGAGACAGCCATTATGTTTAAAACAGTTTAAAGATAAAATAATAAAACTCCAGGTTTGACACAACGCCCCAGAGCCAGTGGGTAAGTTTTTTAAGTTATGCACCGGGGCATTTAAGGTTTTTATGTAATAAGTGGTTGCTTAAGCTTCACAGGTGGCTCATTTGATTGGAAATTGAAAGTTAAAGTTATGTTTTTAGAGTAAAAAGTGAAAGGAGGGCATCTACACTCCCAAAACACACACCCTTTTTTCCCCAATTATATTCAATAAAAATTTTGAGATAGCCATTTTTTAAATAGTCCAACAATGGGATAACAAAACATCGGTATCCCCCCAGAGCCTGGGAAGGATTGTAAATTATGCCCGGAGACATATAAGGTGCTTATAGGAGAGGTAAAATCCGAAGGGGACTTAAACGACTAGAAATTTAAGGGTCTAGTTCTCTTTTGAGAGTCAAAAGTATTCTGATGACAACTACGCTTTGTTAAGCAGTCATTGTGTAAAAACAAGTCAAAATATTGGTTAACAAAAACTCCAGGATCAACACAAAACCCCGATCTTTGGGGCAAGTGTTTTATATTATTTCCAAGGGGCATATAAGTTTCTTATACAAGGTTTTTAAAAAAGTTCAAAGATCAGATAAGCCGAACCCCCCCTCCCACTCGAAAAATTTATGAACAATATTTTATTCCAAAACTTAAGTGAGCTGACTCCTGGCCATCTCTGCATGGCCCGACCCCACCCCCAAAAAACAACTTGTTAACGATATTTTATTCCAAAAATTATGGCAACTCACCCCTTGCAATCCATGGCCTGACCCCCCCCCCCTAAAAAAACAAACAACTTATTAACAATTTTTTATTCCAAGACATATTGGAACTGACCCTTGGTTCTACCTAGACGAATAACCCTCATCTCCCCCAAAAAATATCGATGATAAATCATAGGAACTGGCCTCTGGCTCTCCCTCCTTGGATCGACCCTTCCCCACCTGAAAAAAAGCTTATTAAAGATATTTTATTCCAAAAACCAGAGGTCTGGACAAAAAACATGGGGATTCAGTTTACTTTTATTTGCTCTTACCAGAACTTCTTCATTACAAACAAAAGTACGGCTATTGCTCGTTTCCCTAAAGGCAAAAGCCTAAGGCCTAGTGCGTATTTTGGCTCTTTACTAAAACGAATTATGTTACAAATCTTCTCTTTTTGTGATTATTACAGCATTGAAAATAAAAAGAAAATTGTAGTGAAACGAGACCAGGATTTACCAATAGGCCCAAAACACCCTGCGCTTTCATTATTCCGAAAATTTCCCCGAAAATCTTGCAGATACGGAGCAGCAAAAACGCTTGGGCCTTGAAGCGTCAAAGCTTTAAATTCTGCCCTGGATTAAACAAAATCTTGAGCTGGTGAGCTTTCAGCAATTAATATCATTACATATCAAATATTCAGTTTAATCTTATTAGTTTAAAAAACTGTTAATTTATTTTGGAATAAAAAAAATATTTTGAAACAGGGAATTTTGTAAAATTTGAAACTCAAACAATACTTTGGGTTTTCCCTCCTTCTCTCGCTGTGAAGTCTAAATCTACTGTATAATTGGCACTTTACTAAAAACGAATTATGTTAGAAATATTTTCTTTTGTATTTATTACAACATTGGAAATAAACATCAAAATTTTAGTGAAATTACATTTTTAACTGATTAGCTTTCAGTAATTAATATCGTTTTAAGACATATCAAACCTTCGTATTAATTTTATTAGTTCTTTCCAAGACTGTTCAAGAGAAATATAGCTTCCCTAGAAACAAGAGTTCGGATACTACCTCCTTCCCTAACTGTAATTAAATTAAAAAAAAGTTTTTTTAACTGAAAGTAAGGAGCGATATTAAAACTTAAAACGAACAGAGATTACTTCGTATATGAAAGTGGCTGCTTCCTCATCAACGTCCCACTCTTTACGCTAAAGTTTGACTCTTTCTTTCAACTCTACTTTTTATAATTTCTTTTCGTTTTAAGTTTTAATGTCGCTCCTTACTTTCAGTTAAAAAACTTTTCTTTAAATTTAATTTCTCAACGTTTTTGAGTCAATGCATGTTTTGATTTTGGCTCTCCGCAAAGGAATAATTAAAGCGAAATTGGCATATTTTTTTTTTTGGCTAAATGGCTTTCTAATAGTTTTGGTCGAATCATTTTGAGAAAAAAACGAATGTTTTTATTGGTAAAAGATATACGTAACTTATAAATTAGCTTACGTAACGAACTTTTGTATTCTCATGTTTTTATTACGTTTATGAGGGGGTTCACCCCCTCGTCAGTACCTCGCTCTTTGCACTAAAGCTTAAATTTTATCCCAATTCATTAAAAATGACCCCTGAATCACAAAAGCCGTAGAACAAATAGTTGAAAGTACTAAAAATACTTAGCGTAAAGAGCGAAGTATTAAGAGGAGGTGAGCCCCTCATATGGGCAATAATTTCTGTTCATTTTAAGTTTTAATGCTGCTCCTTACTTCCAGTTGAAAAAACCTTTCCATATTTATTTTTTCATTGTTTTTTATTTAATAATGCTAGAAAATCCTGCACTCCCTTCATGGAAATTTTCTTCCTCCAAGACAAATTCCTCGATGGAAAGTTCCTCCCACATATCCCCCTCTTCTCAGCCCCTCCCACAACCAAAAAATCCCCCTGAAAACGTCTGTACACTTCCCAATAACCATTACTTTATGTGAGCACTGGTCAAAGTTTGTAACTTGTAGCCCCTCCCATGGGGACTGTGGGGGAGTAAGTGGTCCCCAAAGACATAGTTATAAGGTTTTTCGGCTACGCTGAATAACATGGCTATCTCAGAGTTTTGATCCTTTGACTTTGGGAAAATAACTAGCATGGGAGGGGGGCTAGGTGGCTTCCATTTTTTTTTGGTCACTTAAATAGGGCACTAGAACTTTTCATTCCCGTTAGAATGAGCCCTCTCGCAACATTCTAGGAACACTGGGTCGGTACGATCACCCCTGGGAAAAACGAACAAACAAATAAACAAATAAACACGCATCCGTGATCTGCCTTCTGGCAAAAAAATACAAAATTCCACGTTTTTGTAGATAGGAGCTTGAAACTTCTAGAGGGTGTTTCCCCATATTTTTCTAAAATAAGGCAAATTTTGTCAGGCTCGTAACTTTTGATGGGTAAGACTAAACTTGATGAAACTTATATATTTAAAATCAGCATTAAAATGTAATAAAATTCGTTTTTTTTAGAGTTTTGGTTACTATTGAGCCGGGTCGCTCCTTACTATAGTTCGTTACCACGAACTGTTTGAAAGTCTAAGGAATACTACGTCATTGGTGCTTCACTCAAAATGACTTTTTTCCGTCAGTAAAAATTGAAAATATATTCCTTCTTGAGTAAAAATTGTATTTGAAAATTGATATCGGACTATTTTATACGTACAGATAGATACCGGGGGATGAGGTTAATCTTTTCTATTCGTGAATGATGGTTTCCAAGTCTATATTTTTGTAAGTCTTCCCTGTTTTATCTCACGGCTCTGGGGTCGAGATGGAACTGCCAGGGGGAGGGTCGCCTCCTACATTAGAGTACAGGGGCATTCCCAAAATTTAAAATAACAGCTTTTAAAATGCGTTAAACATTCGGATTAATGGGTGCAGCAACAGCTACAATCTAGTAAAAAGGGGAATCACCGCCCATAATAAACGGCATTTAAAAATCACGTTTTAAGTAGATTTCTAATAGAAAACAAGTTCCTTTAAAGGCGAGGAGGAACAATATACCAATTATATCATCTTAATGGTAAATATTTTTGGTAAAAGCAATTTTCGGAGAACTTTGAAAAAGAGCTGGAAACCCCTCATAACTGGTAGAATGAATGAAAAGGTACAGTCACGACCGACAACTCTTAATCGAAGGTTTTTAGCCCCCATTTCGAAAACAAAAGAAAATGATATTTTATCCTGTGCGGCATTGATGGGACTTATTTTTATCTCTTTTTTTCTCTCTGATGCTAGTGGGGTATTGGAACAACGTAGAAATCAGCCTCAGGACTTGTTCGAAAGCTAATGTTTACGTTTATGTGCTTTTTATAAACTTGCATTGATAATGGTGTCATGAAGTACCTAAATGCACCAAAAGGGTCTTATCATTGTGATATCTAGATTAGGAAAGCTTGAAAGCGGTAAACAGTGTCGTATTCAAAATTATGACCTTAATTTAACTAAAAATTATGTCGTAATCCCGCAGTGAACACATTGAAAAAACATTTTCTTGTAGAATCTATTTTTTTATCATTTTCTTAGATATTTAGCTCGTTTGTAAGTGAGGTTTGGTTGTTTATTTTTAAGCAATAAATGTTTTTAATTAAATGACGTTTTCAAGTTGAAAAAAAAATTATTAGGTTTTAGAAGACCACTTGAATACTTTTGAATAAAGTGAAATGTTGAACATTTTTGAATTCAAAAGAAAACGTTTTTTTTACGTCACTTCCACCAAGTTAAATTACATTGAGTCTGGGTCGCCAATATTTTGACGGCCGTATCAAACACAGCCACTTTCTGAGGGATGAGCCCAAATGTCCAATACTGACAGGACTTGAAAATAGCCGCCAAATCTTGAACGGAAGTAAGTCTGTCTAACAGGTGTCAGATTCTGGCACTCTTTAGCTCTGAATCAATAGATTATAACATCCATGGATGATTATCAATTGTGTCTCTAAGACTTGGGACTGAACTTAATATGGATTAAAATTCAAAAAGATGCTTAGGTTTGACAAACCAAATAAAAAATCTACGAGATAAAGCAGTGGAAAGAATTGGGAAATACATCATGCAAACCTTTATGAGAGTCATACACAACAGACAAGAACACAAATTTTTATTTTGTTTTGGGGGGAGGATGTTTAGAGGAACAGATCTGCTAAATACAGTGGCCTAATTTTGTCAAAATCGCAGGGAGGGGGGGGGGCAAAGTTGGAGCCAATTTTCCCAAACCAAAAATGACAGTGAAAACTGATAAATGAGCCATATAGTACCATTAAGGCAAAGACAGACTTAAGAAAACTTATCATCTTCTGTGGATGCTTTAATTATACAGGCTTGTATTAGTTTTGACAATATTTTTGACAATATTTTTGTATTAGTTTTGACAATATTTTTGAAGAAACTAAATTTCAGCTGGGAAAGGGAGCCAAACGGGGTTCTTGGTGGGGGGACTTTGGGTCTGGATTTTGCACCTGGTGTGCATAAATAGTATACCCTAGGGGTGTACTATTGGGGATACTAGTCCCTCAAGACGTTATTACGTGCACCTGGGTCATGCGCAACACTATAGTATACCTGTAATGGTACAGTACTTCTGATTGTTACATAATAGGGGCTTGTTTGTTTACTTATGCGAATGTTTTTTACAAAATTTCTTTGGCTGTTAGGTAATAAGGACTGTTAGAGTTCATGAGGCTAGTCAAGCGGGGAAGTCCTGGTTGAAAAAAATGATAATGGTTCAATATTCACATGTGAAGATGATTTAATCTTACGTGACGTGTTTTGATTCGAGTGGACTTGTATAATCCAGCAAGAACTCGTTTTGAAGTTCAACTCCACGTGACATGTTAGATCTTACGGTTCACTCACATCAGTATTGGAGAATGAGTTCCGTGTGTCAAGATCAAGTATACTATTCTTGGCATATTCTTTAGTAATGGATGCTTTTACTATATAGGATATTGAAGCCGCTAGCCATGGCTAAATGAAACCTAGACGGTTTAACGTAGCAATAAAAATTATAAACGGATGTTGACTAACCCTAGAATGGTACGAGATGTTTGCAATAAAATTTGTGAGAAGAATTTGTCTATGATTCTATGGGCTAGCACTTTTTACAGAGGCCAAAGCGAATTTTGAAGGACGTTCACCATTGATAAATGACAAATTGGTGTATGTGCGTGAACCCGTAGCAATATGTCGGTGATTGTCTGTGGAACGAGTAGTTTGTATTATTTCCACTGACTCTAAATTTTTCTATTGCCAAAGCAACTGATCTCATAACATATTCTTTTCCTACATGAAATATTGCCGAGGTGAGAGAGACTGCTATCAGTAAGGTGCACCGCCAAGTGCGTACCGCAGTATAAAATTTGACGGAGAAAGTTGTAGGTATCGATTAAGGTATATTAGATATATCAGGATTTATTTTCTCAACAAAATGTAAATCTTTAGTCATCGCATCTCTAAATATGTTGCTAGTGTCATTGTGAGCCTTATATTCATGTCCAATATTTATACTTCTCAATAGCTTATAGAACAATAGATTCATCAACATGAATTGTATATAACTTGCATAGTTTGAAAGACTGTTGATTGTGCTTACCGCCGTTCCGTTTATGTAGACACTTATTTGTCTAAGCAAATTGTGTAGAACACAATTTTCATAGGATTGCCCCTCGCCTGGACTTGGCTTTTCATTGTTACATTTTTTGACAATCACATACAAATCTATAGAAGTAAAATATAGTGAAAAATCTTCACTGAAATAAATTTGAAATGTACGTTTTCAGTGAGCCGTTGCTGCTGAGAAAATTGTTTATAGTAACTATGTTTTACATTCACATCAACATTTTCTATACTGAAAAGACCTAGAGATGAGGTGACGGAGGAATAAGATTCTTCATATGATAGATATGCCATTTCTAGGAAAAGAGATCCTTTTTCGATCTAAAAATTTCTACTCTTTGCTTCTTTTTCTTCTTCTTTGCCAAGAGCGATCCAGTACTCAATTTGTAAGGTTTAGCCATTTTTCTAGAGAATAGTATTTACAAGTCCCGTAATTGTTGGCAGTAACAGTAAACAGAAACTATCAGCCGCTTAAACATACCGTTTTCTTTTAAAATCTTTTCCTTTCTTCTTTGCAAGCTTGAACACGTACAAGTAAGTGTTGTTGCTTTGTTCGTTGCTTAACTACTCCTGGCAGTTGAACATTGCCTTCAGTTGAATTTAAACAAAGCTCAGATAGGATATTAATAAATTTAGTGTCAATGCCGTGTTTTTCTATAGCCTTTCTAAGCCGCTGTTTTGAGTTACCTGGGACGGAAAATAAATTTCTGTTTTCAAGTAGTTTCCTTAGTGTCAAGATGGTAACTAATGACCTCTTTTACTGTTCATGGGTAGATATACAGAAATTTCAATGTCAAAGATATCCTTGAGTATATGTGAATCTTCGGATGTGCTTTGATTGATATCCAATAGAATGTGACCATAGGGTTTATTTGTGGCTTGATTGTATGCCGAGAGTAAAAATTTTGATATATATTTGTTTGTTGAAAGTTATCAGAGAACTTGAACCAAGAACAACCTTATGGATGATATAGTAAGTACAATTCAAAGCATGTGTTCTCATACATTTCCTCTGATGAAGGAGATTGTGGAGAACAACGGTTACAAATATTTCCTCGTGACGAGATCGGACCTTGAATAACTGTAACATCTCCTGAGAACCTTCTTCAAATGAATTCAGCAAAATCATCAATTCAAAATTCACCATAGTCTTTATTTTGTCATAGGACTCTTGCTGTAAACTGCAGCAATACTGGATATTTTTCAGATATTCTAAAAACTTTTCATGACAAAAAAAATAAAATATATGTTTTGCTTACTATGTAAATAAATACACCATACATTTAAAAAACATATTTACATAAGCACCTAAAAATATTTGCATGGGACATAGAATAGGCACTTAGAAACTCTTGAATATTAAAAAAAAAGTACTCGAGGTTGCCTCTCCCGGGGGGGGGGGGTTCCTGTGGCGGCCGAAGGCCGGGCCGAGCTGAAAGACCTGGCGCCCGCTGGGGTGGGCAATGGCCGGCCGTGGTGGCTGGACAAGGAATCAATGGTCGTAAAGAAGCATAAAATAGTTTAATATTAAGCAAATATTAAAAAACATTGATTCTGTCTTGGGCAAAAATGAATAAATAAATAAATAAAAACATACAAAACATGTCCAACACTATAAAACACACTGCTGAGCTGGAGACTGATGAAATAATGTTGGGATAGAAAAACAACGAGCTCTCCTTCCGCAAACTATTAAAATTTCGCCAGACCGAGATGCTGTCTGTACTCTACACATACTTTTCGATTTGAAGTAAGGTAGCTGCCGCATGGTAGTATTCCCACATCACCGGCGTGCACAAAGACTTGCACGCCGTTTATGCACGTCTGATATGGCTGACATGGCATTTTTCTCAACTCTAACTGTGTAATGTTTGTATTTTAAAGAATGAATCGCCATGACTTTCACGCTTGGAATTAAATTATTTTCTACACCGTTTCTATAAACAGTCATGTCAAAATTTTTCTTTACATAGTGCAAAGCCACCCCTTTGCAGACTTTTTGATAGCCGTATTGTGCTTTTGCACACTGTACACCTTCATCCAAATGAGTTTTACTGACATCATCTTTCGAGTGTTTATGGCCTGCCAAGAGGAACGTTTACTTTAAGGACTCTAAGCCCCTATCGAAAGAAAAGTGTTATACACCTCCACGACCCTTTAAATCTGCATTTTATGATATCAACTTGTTCCTCCTGCCTCTTAAACGAATTCCTTTTTAAATTTGGATACATTTACATCTAAATTTTTAATAAACAAAACCACTGAACCGCTTCCATTTTCATTATAATCTTACACCCCATTAAATCGCTTCCCAACCATTCTGACAAAACACCGTCAAAATTTTGCAAGTCTGTGTGAAGCCTTTGAATTTCAGTTTGCAGGTAATACCAGTATACCTCACCCGAATTTACATTTAAAAAATATTGTGATGGATGCTTAAACGCTATTACTATCCTACGCTGCCTTCCGATTCTGTTTTTCAAGAAGGGCCTGAATCTTACTTACATAGGAATGTACTATGTCTCTTGGACCCCTATGAATACTACCACTTGTGAGAGCATTAAAGGTGTCTCTAAACTCATCCCTAAAAACAAAATATTGCGCTGGCAGAATCAGCTAAGTAAAACTCAGGTAATTGAGGGGGTGTGCCAGCACCACATTGCCCCGCTTTACCCATATCACTGTCACTGTGAGGGCTAGGCACCGGTTCTTCTACTACCCTCTAGGCCTTACTAGGTGATAGTTGATCTAAAAGTATATTGGGTTTTCTGCCTTTCGGACGCCTCCAGAAGATTTTTGTAGACTTCTTCTAGGATCTGTCGTAGTCGTTCTCGCACGGACAAGGGCTCATGTGCAGGTCTAACGGTAGAGTTTCCAGCATCTTCCCATTGCTCCTTGATGACGTTCAATGGACCCCTTGTCCTCCGCCAATAAAGAAGCTCAAAAGGACGAAACTTAGTCAATGTTTGAGGAGTTTGTCGATAAGCGAACAAGACTTAGGGGATAAAGCGATCCCAATTTCTCGAGTTATCCATGTCGAACTTCTTCAAAAGCCGAACAAGTGTCCCATTTGAGTTTTCAACTAGGCCATCTGTTTGTGGATGAAAGGGCGATGTCCGTCAAAATTTTTTCGGTGAATTTTTATACCCCAAGTAACCATTTTTTCCATAGCAAAAGGAATCGCGCCAGAGGAAAGTTCACTATTTTTATGTTTTATATTTATTAGTATTCTGTATTTCTATATTTTATTTTATTTTCGTAGTTATTTATTTATATTCTATTTATTTAATTTATTTATTTTTTATTTTTTATCATGTTTTATATATTTTTTACTATTATGTATTTTCATATTCGTATTTTTATATCTATTTCTTATATATTCAAAGGTTTCTGCTATTTTGTGCCGCAAAACAGCAATTTTGCCCTTAAAAGGACTAAAATAAACTTTTTGAATTTCTGCTGTAATGTGGTGGTATATTTGTCCCTACAATTAAGCATGATATTTGGGTTACTCTTGATTAGTAAAGAAAATAGACAGAGAGTAAGAATGACAAAAGGCAAAATTAGACTAATTATTTTTTTGCGGGAGCTAACTATTTGGTTGTTCTCAAGACAATACACGAAAGAAATTTTCTTAAGTTAAAACAAACAAGGCATTTACTGTTTCAAGTGATCTTGCAGTTCAAGAGACATAACATTTCTTTTGTTCTCAGAAGAACAGAAAAATGACAATGAACACAATCACCTGTCTGTCTGTTCCACATCTTTTTCAGAATCTACAGATTTAGTACCTTACATTGGATACCTTTACCTTGTAAAATCATGCACGGAGGTTAAGAAACTAGGGGCCCAGCACTCCAAAAAGAATTATATTAACGATTTGCTAAGTGATTGAACTATAAATATAGAAAAAATATACAAGAAAGCAAAAACGAAGCATTATTATAACCAGACGATGTTGTCAAATTCTTTATTGCTAAAAACAAGAATAAATTTTAACAAGTAAACATTAACTAGTAGATTGAATTATACAGTTTTTCCTGCTGTTTGAATAAGGAATATAACCGAAACTACGGATCGCAAACAGCTAGGTCGAAAAATTCTCCTTAAAAATAAGTTTTTTAATCGGTCGACAATCATATTCCTGTGAATAGGGGGATGTGTTCAGAAACAATCAATTTAACTGACAAGGTGCAACAAAACTAGGTTTTATTTCCGATGGCAGTACCATGAATTAATGATATAAACCTATTTACGGTTTTACTGCATAAAAATTTTATCTTCGTGGCTAGTTTTATCTTTTGCGCGTGCGTGTGTTACAATAATCTTTTTCGGTGTCACCGATTTCAGAATCGCCGATATAATCGTTAACTTCCCGAAGAAGTACCGTATGTAATTATAAGCTAGGGTTTTTGAAACGCACGAAGAAAAAGTTATTCTTTGCTAGGTTGGCATTACGATTTGAATTCTGAACAACTATAGTGTTTTAAAAAGTACAGTATTTGCAATATCAGACAAAGGAATCACTCTACTTTTTGCCACAATATGATTCTTTTATGTATTTATTTCGTTTGATTAGCAAAAACCTGATATGAATTTTATGAGTTATTTTGAAAACTGAACAAAGGATTTTAATTTATACACATTCTTGAGCAGCTCTACGAGTTAGGTGATATTATTTGAATCTCTTTGAAAAGGCGTATTTCCTAACATGGAGATCAGGTTATGATCGAAGGGTTTTTTCTTTTGAGGCAATCCTCCAATGGGTCGTTCAACTTTTATTTTCAGTATTTACGTTTCTTAGCTTCCCGAAAAGAAGCTTTTTAAGAAAAGTAAAAGAGTCAAAAGTAAATGAACAGACGAACTGAAGTGAATTCATAAAAAAAAATTCTAACTTAGAACGACCGCAAAATACTGACAAAGATACGTGAAACCCATACGAACAGAAATTAAAATGAATAACAAAATTAAACATAAAAATATGAGATAGTCAAGTAAATAAATAAATGAATCTTTAAACGAGTATTAATAGAACGAATTCTCAAGTCAAAGTTAAAATCAACGAAAATTGATGCAAATAGAAATTTGACGATTTCCCCCCTCCCTAATTGTAAACCCTCTAAAGCCTATTGTTTCATTCGTGTTTTATTGAAAAATATATGTATTTGGAACAGTGCTCTTTAATTTTTCTAAAACCCAGACAAAAAGAAAAAAAAGCACTATAATAATCAAAATCTGCAGCCAGATATTTCTTTTTTCAACATAAGTTTCTGAACTGCTTTATTCTTCACTATGATCAATGTCAAAAAATTACATCAGTTTTCTTTTCTTTATTTTCTTTTTCCTAATCCTTTCTGAAAGTCAGATTTTCCTTTATAGGATCAATAATTATGCCGGCCCTAGACAGAGTCAGGCAGAGGCAGGGCCGGCCCTAGATGTTGTTTTTTTTTTGGGGGGGGGGGGGGTAAGCAGACCGGCAGACCGAAATATAATTCTACGCCCTTAAAGTAAGGTGTGCAGGATTTTCTAGAAAAAAAGTATAACAATAAAAATAAATAATCTTTTATTGGGTAGTATATTTCTAACTTAAATATTAAAATGGAATATGTCAATAGACAACAAGGTGATTTATTAAAAATGGGGAATTAAAATATGACTCACAATTTATCGGTTGAACATACAACTTATAAAACCAATTGAACATACAACTTTTTATAATCAAAAACAAATTTTTCTAGCTATTTAAAATATCACCATAAATAAATCAAACGCACTTTACCTTACGCACTCCATCACATTCCCTAAAACTAAAATGGTTCTTTTCAAACGCAAAAACAGTTTAAGTCACGCACTTTACCTTACGCACTCCATCACATTCCCTAAAACTAAAATGGTTCTTTTCAAACGCAAAAACAGTTTAAGTCGCTTGTAAACTCATTATTTTTAACATCGGCACATTTTTTTGGACACATCGTAAATTGTAAATATCTCGTTCAGAAATGAAATAATCTACAATGTGTGTATGTATTGATATCTAAACGTGTATATAACAGTATGAAGCATATTTAACTGTTAAATTAACCGTCAACTCATTTAAGTTGATATGTATTAAATGGCATTATAGGTTAGAGATTTATTTGCGTCTAGGCTGATTTTGTGACGTCACACTACCGCAGGGTATTCCTTCCCACTTCCAGAGAAATCTTAACTAAGCAATTGCGCTGTGACTTCTTTGTGCTCATGTAATTATTTTTTATTTAAAGTTTTAATCAAACCGTAGAGTAAAGCATTCTTTACTGTATGCTTAAACACTTCTTATACAAGCAGTTAAATTACAATAAAAACCTGCTTTACAAGAAAATGTATCTACATTAGTCTTCCCTTCGTCCGCTTGAGTGCAATGTGGTCACCGATCAATTTTGTGTCTTGGATATAATATTTATTGACTTTGTGTGAGCTTGTACGAATCAAAACAGGGTTCAAACCAGAACCAATACACGATAAGAGGAACTTCATGAAGATTCAGTCGTCGGCATTATCGAATTACTTCATTCGATTTATCATTTCATTTGCCCTACATAAACATGACTCTCCTTGAGAAATTTGAAATTAGCGCCATAAAATTGCTTCAACTGATGTGTATTGTACCGAAAGGGATTGCTCAAGTTGTGGCAATTTCATATCTAAAAAATCACACTCTTCTTCAGGTGATGTGAATTGGTTTTGAAGGCTCTGCAATTATCATATAATTTTTGTCTTGATTAAGTCATATGGTGCCTGATGGCGGTCTCTCCCTCCGACACAGACTATGTCTCAGACACCCTTTGCCACAGAGGGTGCCCCTTGCTCAAGACACTACCTGTCACTCGGCGCCCTACACAACAACTTACTTCGCTTACCTGAAGAGCCGCCCCTGAACAGAGGTGATTACCATTACATAAGCAAATTCCACAATGTGTACTAATATACCTTCGCAATGGAGCTCACTTTCTATGTTAGTTATATCGTTTTTCTTTATTTATTTTTTTGTGCGGATTCTTAATTATTAGTTTTTCAATTTTTTAGTTATCCACATAGAAAATGCAGCACGGATGGATAATCCTTCCTTTTTGGAAAAGGATTTATTACCGAATTCACTTATGTCGTTCATCAGAAACAATTCTGAACATGAAGCAACCGTTCGTGCTGTGAAAAGGCAATACTTCCCAAATGGTGAATTTCAAAATTTGAACGATTTTATACCAAAGTATTCCAAGGTAAGTATTGGGTTTCTAAACTAGAAAAAATAAATCGTTGTTAAAACCCTCACAAGGATTTCAATATTTTTGTTTGTTGTATTCTCCCTTTCTCAACTATTTTCCTAGAGTCATTATTTGTATTTTAGTTTTCATGTATTTTCAACATTATTTTGGGACCCCACTAGTACTGGAGAAATAGAAAGAAAAAATAGGAGATATAAGCGTTTCACGCTTTTTTTCAAAATTAAAGAAAAAAAAATAATTTTTTTAGCTGAAAGTAAGGAGCGACATTAAAACTTAAAACGAACAGAAATTACTCCGTATATAAAATGGGTTTTCTCCTCCGCAATCCCTCGCTCTTTACGCTAAAGCTTTTAATTGTTTTAAAAAGTAGAATTGTGGCAAAGAGTAAAACTTTAGCGTAAAGAGCGAGGGATTGCGGAGGAGACACCCTATTTTATATACGGAGTAATTTCTGTTCGTTTTAAGTTTTAATGTCGCTCCTTACTTTCAGCTAAAAAATTAGTTTTTTTATTTAATTTCTGAACGTTTTTGAATTAATGCATGTTTGGTTTTGGCTCTCCCCACATAAATTATTAAAATGAAATTTGTATATTAATTCTTTTTTGGATAAATGGCTTTCTCTTAGTTTTGATCAGACGATTTTGAGAAATAAGGGGTGGAGAAGGAGGCCTAGTTGCCCTCTAATTTTTCGGTTGCTTAAAAAGGCAACTAGAACTTTTAATTTTTAACGAACGTTTTTATTAGTAAAAAATATACATAACTTATAAATTAGCAACTTACGTAACAAACTTTCATAATCTTATATTTTTATTATTTATACAAGGGGGTTTGTATCCTCGTTAATACCTCGCTCTTTACACTAAATCTTAAGTTTTGTCCCAATTCTTTAAAAATGACCCCTGAATCAGAAAGGCCGTTGAATAAATAGTTGAAATTACTAAAAATACTTTAGCATAAAGAGCGAGGTATTTATCTCCTCCTAAATATTTATCTCCTCCTAAATACCTCGCTCTTTATGCTAAAGTATTTTTAGAACCCCTCATATGCGTAATAATCTCTGTTCGTTTTAAGTTTCAATGCTACTCCTACCTTTCATTTGAAAAAACGTTTTCATGTTTATTTTTCATTGTTTTCTTATAGTAATGCTAGAAAATCATACACCCTTTTCCTTGAATTTTTCTTCCCCCATGACAGATTCCTCCAAGAAAAGATCCTCCAACATAGCCCCCTCCCCTCATCCCCACCCCCCAAACAAAATAAAATCCCCCTGAAAACGTCTGTACACTTCCCAATAACCATTACTATATGTAAACACTGGTCAAAGTTTGTAACTTGCAGCCCCTCCCCCAGGGATTGTAGGGGAGTAAATCATCCCCAAATACATAGTTATTATGGTTTTTGACTATGCTGAACAAAATGGCTATCTCAAAATTTTGATCCGTTGACTTTGGGAAAAAATGAGCGTGGGAGGGGGCCTAGATGCCCTCCAATTTTTTTGGTCACTTAAAAAGGGCACTAGAACTTTTCATTTCCGTTAGAATGGGCCCTCTTGCGACATTCTAGGACCACTTGGTCGATACGATGACCCCTGGGAAAAAGAAAAAAAAAAAAAACAAACAAACAAATAAACACGCACCCGTGATTTGTCTTCTGGCAAAAAATACAAAATTCCACATTTTTGTAGATATGAGCTTGAAACTTCTACAGTATGGTTCTCTGATACGCTGAATCTGATGGTGTGATTTTCGTTAAGATTCTATGACCTTTAGGGGGTGTTTCCCCCTATTTTCTTAAATAAGGCAAATTTTCTCTGGCTCGTAACTTTTGATGGGTAAGACTAAACTTGATGAAACTTATATATTTAAAATCAGCATTAAAATGCAATTCTTTTGATGTAGCTATTGATATCAAAATTCCATTTTTTAGAGTTTTGGTTACTATTGAGCCGGGTCGCTCCTTACTACAGTTCGTTACCACGAACTGTTTGATGTCCATTCCGTGTGTAACAAGTTGTAGCTTCATTTTCACTGATCTAAAATCCTTTCCCACCATTTACATGATTAAATCTGAGTATGTGACTTTTTTTAAACGTTCTAGAATTTGTTGTTATTGTATAAGTTAACAGCTTATTTTTTTTATGCCGTATCCATTATTGTGAATATCTGACTTTTTTTTCTGTATTTGTATGCCTAAGCACTTGTGTAAACCTGTTTACATATTCAGCGATTAAAGGAATATATAATTACCCTTCTCTCCTAAAGAGGCAAAACTGCAATTAAGGATATTTATTATTAGGCTTATATCACTTCTTGTAAAGTTTGTTTGTATCCTTCTCGTGGAGGATCTTAAAGTTTTCGACGTTCCACCATAGTCGGTGCGATTAAGGCGGAAAACCTAGTGTTCTTGTAGTTTTAAAGCGGGCTGTCAATATCATTTCATAGCTTTCAAGAATCTAACTGACTTAATCGTTTGTGTCTTTAATATACGTGTCTAAGTCACTAAAGGTGACGTATTCGGAGAAATAAGACCAAAATAACATTGTGGCTCCAAGCCTTGTGGTAATATTTATTGCTTATGTGTTAGATTTTCTGTGTATTATTCAGGATTCCATGATAAACTAAAAGAATACAAAATATCTTTCTCAGAATGATTTAGAGTCCAAAATAAACAAAGTGTATCTCAAGTATGGTAGCTTTAAGTAAGGGGGTCACAGGGATGTGTGTGTGGGCAATCCTCTATCGTTTTTTCTAGCTAAGACAAGGGTAAAAAAAAGTCTCCTTGCCCTACAGGCGTAATCCTTTCTATGCATATAATATTTTGCGATTCAAATGTAGTTTAAGTTTTAAGTAGTTTAAATAGCAAAGTATCAATAATCATTCAATCAACAATCTATAATCGCTCTATTTTATTTTTCTACTTTAGTAAATTAAATTGACGAATCATTTCTATTGTGCAATAGGTTGCCTTGCTCTTTAATTGCTGTCATTCGATCAATTAGTCCAGTACATGCTTCTTGTTTCATTACAAAAATCTACGATAAGATTTCCCTTATTATCCCAAGTGTTTCATTAGCCCTGACCATGAATAATTATTCGTTGTCAACTTTGACAAATTGTTAAGTCAATTTCCCGCTCGAGATTGAAACTTGATTTTCATTTTCTGTTTCTAGTTAAGAATGAGGAATGACTCAGTGCGTCAGCCAGATTTAGAAAGTCTAATTTTCATTTCCCCCCATTAGTTATGAACAACCAAGTATATAACTATACTGAAGTTAAAATTTTAAATCTACATTTAGCTTCTCTTCCTTAATAAATCGTTATAGAGTTCGTTAACCCTGTTAATACACTAATAAAATATTGCACAAACCCCTCTTTTCAGGGGGTTTGATACAGTATATTTAAATTTTTGTTTGTAATAGGTAAGCTTTGTTTAGATTGTTTGGAGTTTTTTATGGCACTTGGTATTAACAAAGTGACATATAGCAATCGCAAATTCTGTCGCTCTGTCTGTCTGTCTGTCGGTCCCGGTTTTGCTACTTTAGGCACTTCCAGGTAAGCTAGGACGATGAAATTTGGCAAGCATATCAGGGACCGGACCAGATTAAATTAGAAACAGTCGTTTTCCCGATTTGACCATCTGGGGGGAGTGGGGGCAGGTTAATTTGGAAAAAATAGAAAAAATGAAGTATTTTTAAATTATGAGCGGTTGATGGAATCTTAATGAAATTTGATGTTTGGAATGATATTGTGTCTCAGAGCTCTTATTTTAAATCCCGACCGGATCTGATGACATTGGGGGGAGTTGGATGGGGGAAACCTAAAATCTTGGAAAACACTTAGAGTGGAGGGATCGGGATGAAACTGGATGGGAAAAATAATCGCAAGTCCCAGATACATGATTGACATAATCGGAATGGATCCGCTCTCTTTGGGGTAGTTGGGGGGGGGAGGGTAATTCTGAAAAATTAGAAAAAATGAGGTATTTTTAACTTACGAACGGGTGATCGGATCTCAATGAAATTTGATATTTAGAAGAATATCGTGTCTTAGAGCTCTTATTTTAAATCCCGACCGGATCTGGTGACATTGGGGGCGATTTGGGAGGGGGAAACCTAAAACTTGGAAAACACTTAGAGTGGAGGGATCGGGATGAAACTTGGTGGGAAAAATAAACACAAGTCCTAGATACATGATTGACATAAACGGAACGGATCCACTCTCTTCGGGGTAGTTGGGGGGGGGGGGGGGTTATTTCTGAAAAATTAGAAAAATGAGGTATTTTTAACTTACGAACGGGTGATCGGATCTCAATGAAATTTGATATTTAGAAGGATATCGTGTCTCAGAGTTCTTGTTTTAAATCCCGACTCGATCTGGTGACATTAGGGGGGATTTGGGAGGGGGAAACCTAAAACTTGGAAAACACTTAGAGTGGAGGGATCGGGATGAAACCTGGTGGGAAAAATAAGCACAAGTCCTAGATACATGATTTGACATAACCGGAACGGATCCGCTCTCTTTGGGGTAGTTGGGGGAGGGGTTAATTCTGAAAAATTAGAAAAAAATGAGGTATTTTTAACTTACGAACGGGTGATCGGATCTCAATGAAATTTGATATTTAGAAGGATATCGTGTCTCAAAGCTCTTGTTTTAAATCCTGACCGGATCTGGTGACATTGGGGGAAGTTTGGGGTGGGGGAACCTAAAATCATGGAAAACGCTTAGATTGGAAGGATCGGGATGAAACTTGGTGGGAAAAATAAGCAGAAGTCTTACATACGTGATTTACATAATTGGAACGGATATGCTCTATTGGGGGGGGGGGGTTAATTCTGAAAAATAAGAAAAAATTTCGTATTTTTAACTTACGAAGGAGTGATCGGATCTTCATGAAACTTCATATTTAGAAGGACCTCGTAACTCAGATTTCTTATTTTAAATCTCAACCGGATCAAGCGTAATTGGGGGGGGGGGCAGTTGGGGGGACCGGAAATCTTAGAAAATACTTAAAACGGTGAGATACGGATGAAACTGGACGGGAAGAATAGAAACTTGTCTAAGATACGTGACTGACATAACTGGACCGGATCTGCTCTCTTTGGTGGAATTGGGGGGGGGGGTAATTTTGAAAATTGAGGTATTTGTAACTTACGAAAGGGTGACCAGATCTTAATGAAATTTGATATTTAGAAGGATCTTGTGCTTTAAAGTTCTAATTTTAAATTCCGACCAGATCCTGTGACATTGGGGGGAGTTGGAGGGGGAAACCGGAATTCTTGGAAAACGTGAAAATTGGGGTATTTTTATCTTACGAATAGATGATCGGATCTTAGATGATCGGTAGGCTATAGATGATCGGTAGGCGTGTCAGGGAGCTGCACAATTTGACTTGATAAAGTTGTTTTCCCAGATTCGACCATCTGGGGGGCTAAAGGGAGAGGAAAAATTAGAAAAAATTAGGTATTTATAACTTACGAGTGGGTGATCGGATCTTAATGAATTTTGATATTTAGAAGGACATCGTGACTCAGGGCTCTTATTTTAAATCCTGACCGGCATTAAGCCTCTTATTTTCCTTTTTAAATCAATCTATTGATTCATAGAATTTTGTTAGAGCTCATACCATATGATCTCTTGGCTCTTAGCTCTTTATGCCTCGTCACAAGTGCCATATGAGCTCTTAGCTCTTGTTTTCATTAGAAGATTCTCTTGGTATTTTCATTACTAATGAAATAAGCGCAATTTAGGGGGTTTTCTGATGGCGTCATCAAGTCGAATTTATAAAAAGCGATTAATTATAAAAATTACTTTCAAACGAGCCTCAGACTCTCTATCGTGCTAAGGTAGCATTCTCGTTATGTTAGTCAAATGATGATTTATGAATAACATTGTTGGACGTTGAGGGGGGAATACAGAAGGGAGGGGGAGGGGGAATTGTAAGCTTCGGGATTGGGGTTTCAATCATGGAGCTCATGATTCCAATGTTATGTTCTTTGTTTTGATCCGACGCTAATTCGACGCTAATTCTAATTCGAGGGGTTTTATGCTTTTTTTCAAAAAGATTAATTGAAAAAATTACCATTCCTAAATCAGCCTACAGTTGTTGCTGAAGTCTAATCTTCTATCTCAAATCATCCAGGATTCAACTTTTTATAAGTTTGACAGCATTGCCAATATCTTCGTTTCAGCAGCTAAGAAGAAGACTAAATAGTTTTTGAATGCAGCACAGAGTCCCACACTTCTTTTTTTGCTAAAATTACGTTGCTGTTTTTTTTTGTCCCCAATCCCGTCGACACCACCCCCCAGGGCCCGGGGGCAGGTATTTTAAGTTATAACACGGGGGTATATATGGCTCTTATGGAAAGAATTCTCCTATAAACTTCAGAGAGGGCTCGTTTGACTGGAAAT
This sequence comes from Artemia franciscana, assembly GCF_032884065.1. Lineage (NCBI taxonomy): Eukaryota > Metazoa > Arthropoda > Branchiopoda > Anostraca > Artemiidae > Artemia > Artemia franciscana. The sequence goes on from NC_088881.1 coordinate 17,032,421, forward strand.
TGAAATTTCTAGCTCACTTCTAAAGAGTCAAAAGAGATTGAAGGGCAGCTAGTCCCCCCCCCCCCCCGACGCCTTTTCCCACAAACCCATTTGTTAAAAATTCTGAGATAGCCATTTTGTTAAAACTAATTCAAAAATCAGATAATAACAAGAGCTAAGAGCTCATATGGCACTTGTGACGAGGCGAGAAGAGCTAAGAGCCAAGAGATCATATGGTATGAGCTCTAACAAAATTCTATGAATCAATAGATTGATTTAAAAAGGAAAATAAGAGGCTTAATGCCGGTCAGGATTTAAAATAAGAGCTCTGAGTCACGATGTCCTTCTAAATATCAAAATTCATTAAGATCCGATCACCCACTCGTAAGTTATAAATACCTATTTTTTTCTAATTTTTCCTCTCCCTTTAGCCCCCCAGATGGTTGAATCTGGGAAAACGACTTTATCAAGTCAAATTGTGCAGCTCCCTGACACGCCTATCAATTTTCATCGTCCTAGCACGTCCAGAAGTACCAAACTCGCCAAATCACTGAACCCCTCCCCCCAACTCCCCCAAAGAGAGTGAATCCAGTACGATTCTGTCAATCACGTATCAAGGACATTTGTTTATTCTATCCACCAAGCTTCATCCCGATTCCTACACTCCTAGTGTTTTTCCAAGATTTCCCCCTCCAACTCCCCCCAATGTCAAACGATCTGGTCGGGATTTGAAATAAGAGCTCTGAGACATGAATTCTTTCTAAAAATCAAATGTCATTAAAATCCGATCATCTATTCGTAAGATAAAAATACCCCAATTTTCACGTTTTCCAAGAATTCCGGTTTCCCCCTCCAACTCCCCCCAACGTCACAGGATCTGGTCGGAATTTAAATAAGAACTTTAAAGCACAAGATCCTTCTAAATATCAAATTTCATTAAGATCTGGTCACCCTTTTGTAAGTTACAAATACCTCAATTTTCAAAATTACCCCCCTCCAATTCCACCAAAGAGAGCAGATCCGGTCCGGTTATGTCAGTCACGTATCTTAGACAGGTTTTTATTCTTCCCATCTAAGCGTTTCCATGATTTTAGGTTCCCCCACCCCAAACTTCCCCCAACGTCACCAGATCCAGTAAGGATTTAAAAAAAGAGCTCTTAGACACGATATCCTTCTAAATATCAAATTTCATTGAGATCCGATAACCCGTTCGTAAGTTAAAAATACCTCATTTTTTCTAATTTTTCTGAAATAACCCCCCCCCCCCAACTATCCCAAAGAGAGCGGATCCGTTCCGTTTATGTCAATCATGTATCTAGCACTGGTGTTTATTTTTCCCACCAAGTTTCATCCCGATCCCTCCACTCTAAGTGTTTTCCAAGTTTTAGGTTTCCCCCTCCCAACTCCCCCCCCCCCAATGTCACCAGATCCGGTCGGGATTTAAAATAAGACCTCTAAGACACGATATCCTTCTAAACATCAAATTTCATCGAGATCCGATCACCCGTTCGTAAGTTAAAAATACCTCATTTTTTCTAATTTTTTCAGAATTACCCCCCCCCCCCAACTACCCCAAAGAGAGCGTATCTGTTCCGATTATGTCAATCATGTATCTTGGACTTGTGCTTATTTTTCCAATCAAGTTTCATCCCGATCCCTCCACTCTAAGTGTTTTCCAAGATTTTAGGTCCCCCCCTCCAAATCCCCCCAATATCATCAGATCCGGTCGGGATTTAAAATAAGAGCTCTGAGACACAATATCATTCCAAACATCAAATTTCATTAAGATCCCATCGCCCATTCATAAGTTAAAAATACTTAATTTTTTCTATTTTTTTCCGAATTAACCGGCCCTCCACTCCCCCCGCAGATGGTCAAATTGGGAAAACGACTATTTCTAATTTAAGCTGGTCCCTTCCCTGATACGCCTGCTAAATTTCATCGTCCTAGCTTACCTGGAAGTGCCTAAAATAGCAAAACTGGGACCGACAGACAGACAGACCGACAGAATTGGCGATTGCTAAATGTCACTTGTTTAATACCAAGTGCCATAAAAACTCCAGGGTAGACACAAATCCCCAGAGCCCGCGCGCAAGTGTTTTAAGTTATGCTCCGGGACTATATAAGGTTTTCATGCAAGGGGATGTCTCATAAGCTTCAGAGGTTGCTCATTTAATTGGAAAGTGAAAGTTCTACCTACTTTTTATGATTCAAAAGGGATTTGAGGGCAAACCCTTCCCCCCCTTACACACACGCCGTTTTTTTCCAAATGAATCTGATAAAAATTTTGAGATTGCCAGTTTGTTTTAAATAACCCAACTACCAGATAAAAAAAAAATTGGGATTAAAATACCTCCCCTCCCCCTCTTAGAGCAAGGGACAAGGGCTGTAACTTATGCCCTGGAGGCATGTAAAGGTTTTATGAAAGAAATGATCGTATAAACCTCGGAGGAAACCCAAAAGATTAGAAATTGAAAGTTCTATTTCCCTTTTTAAGAGTCAAAAGTGATCCGATGGTAACTAGACCTCCTCCTCCTGCCAACCCTCTTGTATCCCCAGAGCCCAGTGGCAAGTGTTCTAAGTTATGCCCCGGGGGATATAAGGTTTTTCATGTAAAGGCCGATCGTATAAAGTTCAGAGGTAGCTCATTTAGTAGAAAATTGAAATTTTCAGTTACGTTTTTAAGAGTCAAATTTGGTCGGAGGTCAACTATCCCCTCCTTCTACACCCTAATTTCCTTAAATGCATCTGATGGATTTTAGATAGTCATTTTATTTGAAATAGTGGGTCAACCCCCCCCCCTCCCCAGAGCTTGGGGGATTTAAGGGTTGTGACTTGCGCCCTGGGGGTATAGAAGGTTTTATGGAAGAGGTGATTGTATAAACTTCGGAGAGGACTCAAATGATGATAAATTCAATGATCTAGATCCCTTTTTAAGAGTCAAAAGCTATCTGTTTGCAACTAGCCCCCTCCCCCTACCAATCCTCTTTTCCCCAAATGTGTCCGATGAATTTTTTTATGTAGCCATTTTGATCAAAATTCACCAAAAATCCTATAAAAAAGCTTCAGGGATAACACAGACCCCCCCCCTAGAACCTGGGTGCAAGTATTGTAAGTTTTGCCTAGAGGGCATATAAGGTTCTTATGGAAGGGATAGTAATGTAGCGGGCTCATTATATTACAGATAGGACTTTCTAGTAATTTTTTTTAAGATTCAAAAGTGATCGGAGGGTAACTAGCCCCCTCCCAGGCCCGTTTTACTATATGTATCCAATCAAAATTTTTAGATAGTTTATAGACAAAATAATAAAACTCTGGATTTGACAACCCCGCAGAGGCAGTGGATAAGTGTTATGAGTTATGCACCGGTGCCATATAAGATTTTTATACCAAGGGTATAAACTTCAGCGGTGGCTCATTTGATTGGAAATTGAAAGTTCTAGTTATCTTTTTGAGGGTTAAAAGTGAACGGAGGGTATCTACACTCTCTTGACACACACACCCTTTTCCACAGACACAGTCAACCAAAATTTTAAGATTTTAAGTCCAACAGTCAGATAACAAAAGCTTATGGATCAAAAACGTGGGCCCCCTAGAGCTCGAGAAAATGTGGTAAATTATACACAGATGCTTATAAGGTTTTATGGAAGAGGTAAACTTCAGAGGGGATTCAAATGACCAGAAATTTTAAATTCTACTTCCTTACTTCCCTTTTCAAGAGTCAAAAGTGATCTGATGGCAACTACCCACCTCCCGAACAGTCTTTTCCCCAAATTCGTCTGATCACATTTTTGAGATTTTCATTTTGTCCAAAATAGACCAAAGATCATAACATGAAAATTCCAGGGTTTACACAGCCCCCCTAACCCGGTGGGAACTGTTGTAAATTAATCCCTGGGGGCATATAAGGTTCTTATGGAAGGAATTATCGCATAACTTTGTCGGGGGCTAATTCTATTGGAAATTGGAAGTTCTAGTTCTCTCTTTAAGAGTCAAAAGGGACCGAAGGGCAAATAGCCCTCCTGCCCTCTTTATCCAAAATGCATCCGGTTGAATTTTTTAGATAGCCATTTTGTTAAAATAAGTCAAAAGATCAGGTAACAAAAACTCCATAGTCAACAAAACTCCCCTGAACCCTGGGGAAAGTGTTATATGCTATGTCCGGGAGAACTTCAAAGTTTTTATGTGAGGGTTTGGAAAATAGTCCAAAGATCAGGTAAACTAAACCGCCACCCCCACTCGAAAAACTCATGAACAATATTTTATTCCAAAACTTCAGCAAGCTGACCCCTGGCCTTCTCTTCATGGCTCGACGCCCCCTTCCCCAAAAAAAGCAACTTACTAACCATATTTTATTTTAGAAATTATGGCAAATCAACCCTGGTCCTCCATGGCTCGACCCCCCCCCCCCAAAAAATATATATTGACAATATTTTATTTCTAAGATTATGAGGGCTGACTCCTGGTCCTCCAATGCCTGACCCCTCCTTTCTCCAAAAAAAAAACTATCATTGATAAATCCTTGAAACTTACCCCTTGCCGTCCCTCCATGGCCTGACCCCTCCCCTCCTGAAAAAAAACAGAAACTTACTACCGATATTTTATTCCAAAATCATGGAAGCTGATCCCTGGCCCACCCTCCTGATTCTTCCTCCAACCAAAAAAACTTAATAACAATAATCTGTTCCAAAATCCATGGGAATTCAGTTGAATTTTATTAGCCCTTTCCAAAACTGATCAAGACACTTACACTCTTTACTACAAACAAGAATATTACTACTGCCCGTTTCCCTAGCGGTAAAATCATAAGGTCTACTGTGTATTTGGCACTTCACTCAGAAGAATTACAAATATTTTCTTTTGTACTTATTAAAACATTGGAAATAAAATCAAAATAGCAGTGAAACCAGACCAGGATTTACCAATACACCCTGTTTACTGTTTTAAAAAGTAAAAGTAGAGTTAATTATCATGAGAAATCTATAAATGCAAGAGTTAAGAAAGTGTCTTGCTACTGAAAGATCAAAGAAAAAATGAAGTGAAGTGAATTTAGTAAGCAGCAAAATGGTAATTTCAACTTAGCCAAACGTTTAGTAAAACTTTAGCGTAAAGAGCGGGGCGTCGAGAAGGGAAACCCCCTTTCATATACGGAGTAATTTATGTTCGTTTTAAGTTTTAATGTCGCTCCTTACTTTCAGTTAAAAAAAAATTATTTTTTATTTAATCTCTTAAAAAAGCGTTCCTATTCCAATACAGACACGTAAGCGGGATTTTTTTTGTGGGGATGAGGGGCAAAATAAAAATAAATATTTGATAATTTGAATAAGAAGTGCCAATAGCTTCGTAACATTTGAGGTTTTGGAATGGAGTGAGGCCCGAAGACCCCACTACGTATATGCCTGATTCAATAACAACAATTATTCTGCATTTTTCGATAATGGTCTTTAATTTTTGAAATTATCATGAGATATCTATAAAGGCAAGAGTGAATTTAGTAATCAGCAAAATGGTGATTTCAACTTATTCGGTTAATATTTTCTTTTAGATGTTGGAAGATTTGTTGATTAACTCGTGCATGCTTGAAGCCCAAATGCTACTGACAAAAACTCAGCTCCCTCACTATGCCTATGTCTTCAGCCATAGAGAACCGTCTTCTCCGTCGTACAGCGCAGGCCTCATTGATGTTGTCAAGAGAATGGGAATAGACACTCCACTATTAAATAATGGTATTAATGGCAACTTCTAATTTAAGCTACACAGCTTTTTATCAATAAAACCAAGAAGCTCAACTACATACAGTAAACAAGTCTGTACAAAATTCCAAGTCTTAGATAGGGGTATAAAAGAGAGTTTTGAACAGGGATTAATTTTAAGTCGGGGCTAATAATTAGCACCTTAGGATATGAACTTAACTCTGAGCTGACTGTCTACCAGCTGATGGTAAACAAAAACTCGGTAATGAGGGAGGATTTGGAATTTCTTGGCAGGATCACATTGTTAATAAGCACAATGACGCATAATAACGCGTAACATTATTACAACAACATTGTATATAGCATTCAGTAATGAGTAACATCTTAAACATTATTATTTCGCCATTAACTACATATCATGGCTGTTAATACAAGAGTGCTGTTTTAAAAAAAATGGTAAAATACTTGGTAAATATTAGAGGTCTTAGTAACAAATCAGTAAAAACTAGTTTTTTTTATCATGTCACTTGTCTGTAGTTTTTAGCTAAATTTTCACTATTCAGACGTCGGGTTTTGAAGTAACTTTTAAACCCATGATGCTTTAAAATGAGCAATTTAGTATCCTGGGTTTATTTATTGCCTTTGCTTGAAATTGGAAGTAGCAACCTAGATTGTAGGGGAATCGAAATGTTTAATGTTACACCTGAGAAGAGGGGAAAAGGATCACAGTTTGGGTAAGTTATTCCACTAGTGCAAGCAGCTCCCTCATTTAAGAGGCTATGTGACTTTGCAGGACAATGTGATTTAAATCCTTTCGCTATACAGAAGCAGTAAGAAAGATTGCGTTAGAGGGAATCTTAGTAGTATTAAGTTAGTGATTTTTTTTCTTGCGGATATGGTCTTCATTATAGTCTTTTGACATATATTTGTAATTATTATTATTATTATGAACACTTTGCTATTTAAGCCAGACAACTTTCTATCATTAGAGACTTAAATGCTGAAAGTAACAAATTATGTGTTGTTTTTGTTTCTATTAGAGTCTTTTATGCAGCTTAAAGTAAAAAAAAAATGCTTCACCGAAGTGTATTTTGGAGTAAGTACTTTCGCAAATGTAATGACTTAGAAAATCATGCTTTGAAGGATAAAAGCAGTAATTTTTGAAAAAAAACACAATTTGTTAAATATCAATAGAACGGTCCTGGAAGTAATTGAAGATATGCTATTTGTCTATACCAGGAAACCTATAACGAGTCACACACATAAATGTTACAAAAACTAACAGAAAATATGTGCTCTATACGCGACCTAGAGATATCAAGTCCATATATCCTGTAATTGGGCTCATCCAAAGATCCAGGGGGTATGAGACGCAATCTTAATTCTTACTTTAAGTGGGGAAAATTATACCCAAGGTAATTTGATCTGTAAATGCCATTACTGTTTTCAGCTTAGAAACAAGTTGAACCTCAGGCGGTGAAATACATGGTTAAACTTTTGAATTTATTATTATTTTTTTAACTAGCAGGATAGGCCTACAAAATAGCAAAATTTTACATTTTTCATGTTCTTTAAAGCCAAGTAGATCTAGTGAAATTTTCCTATGGGAAATAGGGTCAATCATCTACATGTAAATTTGTACAGGAATACTTAACAAGTCACAAAAACTGGCGCTTTAAACTTGATCTTGACAAAAAATAATATACAGAAAACAGAATTCATCTGAAATTAGCCTCTTCAGAATTAAAAATACTGACATTTCTGAAAATCAAATTGTCTAGCTAACTAGCATTGCGATGGGCTAGCTAGTATTTTTATCATGTTCCACAGATAAAATTAGACATCAAAACAGAAAACTAATGAAGAAATCATCCAGTTAATTGCTCATCATCATTTTAAACCCAGATCTCACAATTATTCCAGCAGGCGTTCGGATTTAGTTTTTTACTTTCCTTCATCACAACTTCATCTAAGGATGATTATTCAGTATTATGCGTAGCATGAGATTACGATTAATTAGGAGTTAATTAAGATATAGTACCTCAGATACCTATTATTTCAAGCCTAATGTGACAGCATGCGCTTAGCAATTAGCCGAACGTCGAGATTTCGGATGAGTAATTTTTTAAAGTCAGGAATAAAAAAAACCAGAAAACTGGTGATCTTTTCCTGTTTAGCACGCACACAATCTTTCAAACCTTTGAATCGATTATATTCAGGGAATAATTATCCTTCCCTAAGAATTTTATATGAAAATTGACCTTTAATTTAAAAAATGGGGAGTTGAAGGAGGGATTAGTAACCTCCTTCAAGTTTAAGATGGCTTTGGACCAAACAGTTCGCAGTAAGAAACTGTAAGTGAAGAGCGACCATTTACAACAGAATCTGAAACTCTAAAATGATTTTGTTTAGTCTTGTTCTGATTACAATGAATCCGGCTGCAGAATCAATTACTTACTCTGATTTTAAGTATGTAAAATATATTTAAAATTGCTCACCAAAAGCTATACGCACACGTAAGTCTTCACAGTTCTAGAAATAGGAATTGAACCCCAACCCCCATTGAAAGTGAGGGCCAGGGAGTATCACATTGTTGCATATTATCTATTAGGGTGCTTGCCAATGGGCTATCTTGTGGGGAGAGGGAGGTACTTGAGCCCAAAAATGCACTTTAGAACTGTGCTTTCGAAGTTTAATGAGAGTTGCTTTGGTTGAATTGTCTTATTAAAAAGGACCAGAAAGTAAACATAATTTTTTTCAGTTTGAATTAGAGAGGGATGTTAAAAGTCAAACAAATGGAAATTATTCCATATACGAGAGGGCTTCCTTCTCCATAGTCCCTACTTTTTATGCTAATGTTTGAATTTTTGTCTCTGTTGCATTACGAACCTATTGCTCAAGCAGGGAATCGTATAAAAAGTATATTTAGCAGTATCTCACCATTGGAAGTGTTTCTTGATGTTTATTTGGTTCAAACAATAAGATTTTCAGTTCAAATTTTTTAAAAGAGATTAAGCAAATATAACAGGTGCAGTTACCCATTAATTGCATTTGTTGTACTCATAAACGCTTTTAGAATAGCATTATAAACTTTAGGCTAGCTTAAAGAGCGAGGGGCTAAGAGGGGCCAGTCCCCCCTCATATACGGAGTAATTTCTCTTCATTTTGAGTTCTAACATCGCTCTATATATTCTATATATTCTATATGTTCTATATGTTCAAGAAAAGTTTATTTTTTATTTAATATTCAACGAAACCACACTTCACTCACTTAAGTCCCATCCGGCCTTGGTGGTCGTCTCGGGGCCTCTCTCTTCACAAGCAAATGTATTTGTCTCCTATACTGCTATCTGTTTTGTGCCAATCTGAGAAGATCAGGGAGTTTGCAGTTGGAGAACTTCTCCTTCCAGCGCTTCGGAGGGTGAGGGCGAGAATCGTGGATGTAACCTTCGAAGACAATTTTCGGTAGTTGGTTGTTGCACATGCGCAAGACCTGGCCAAGCCACCTGAATTGTTGGACACGGACCCTGTTTAGAATGGCAGTGTTATACTGCTGTTTTGTGAGTAGGTCGGCATTTGAGACTCGATCTATGTATGTTATGCCAGCGATTCGACGCAACAGCTTTATCTGAAAAGCGGCAAGTCACCTAGAGTCATCTACTCTGACTGTCCATGCTTCACAACCGTAATTAGATATAGAAATAATGATGGAGCAGAATAGTTTAAGTTTTAGCTTCATGGAGATTTGATTTTGCTTCCAAATTAGCATCAGAGGTTTGAAGCTGGCGCTACCGAGAGTGAGGTGTTTTTTGATATTCGCTGAGTGATTATTGTCGCTCGTGATCTGACTCCCCAGATACGTGAAGCTGTCTAACCATCCTATTTCCGCTCCATTAAGCTTTATTTTTGGTGGGAATGGGCTATTAAGCCTTGACACGCGCAAGGATTTCGTTTTATCCTCGTTGATTTTTATTCCGAAGGTTCCTGTAACTACTTTCAGGCTATCTGCTTTGGTTTAGAGTTCAGCGACGGATCCAATGAGCATGTTGATGTTGTCTGCGTATAACAGCTTATCAATTACGATCCCTTTTATCATTGCCCCATTTGTTGCTTCAATACGCGACATTACACAATGGAGGAAGAGATTAAACATGTGAGGTGAGAGAATGCATCCTTGCAAAACACCAACAGAAGTTTAGAATTATTCGGTCGTCCCCTCAACTGTTTGTACTTGGCTTCTGAACCGCTCACACATGTTACAAATGAGTAATACGATATTTGACGGTACGCCATAATGCAGTAGTATATGCCAAAGGCTGTCTCTCCAAATTAAGTCGAAAGCTTGTTTTAAGTCAATGAAGAGTTGATAGAGGTCTTGACCGTATTCAAGGTATTTTTCCATTACTTGACGGATGACAAAAATCTGGTCTGTCGTCGAGCGGTTCACTCCAAAACCCACCTGATACTCAAGAATGATGTGACTGGCTAATGTTTTTATTCTGTCCAGTAGCATCTTGATCAACACTTTGGCAGGTTGGCTTGCCAGGCGGATTGGACGGCAATTGTCACATTTGGCTTTGGACCCTTTCTTATGCAGAGGAATTATGGTAGCGGAACACCAATTTTTTGGGAAATATTCCTTGTGCTAGGCAAATGTGGCAATTCTGTGGTAGAAATCTGTTACGACTTTTAGGAGTTCTGCTTCCAATCCATCTGGTCCAGGCAATTTATTTGATTTGAGTGACTTCAAGGCAGCTTCAACCTCCCTTCTGAGTGGTGGTGGGATAGTCCCAATGGGGAGATGGTTAAATTTCTAAGAACGGCAGGGTTAGGATTGATTGGGGGGTTTAACTTTTCATGAAAACGTTGTTTCCACCTATCTCTTATTCCTATTGCGTCGTTGATAGGAGTCCCGTCCTTATCCAGGAGTACATTTGTAAGTGTAGTTGTAAGCGCCTCGATAGCTATCGTATTCTTCTGTACACGGCATGGGTATTGCCCTTTCGGAAGTCGAGCTCGAATTGGTCAAATTGTTATGAATGTACGCGGTTAGAGCGTGTTTGATCTTCTTTTCTGTTAGTCGCTTAAGATGCTTATAAATGTCTCTGCTTTCTGGGTCTTGCCTATTAACGAAACCCCAGTCACCCGGTAAAATGAATCTATCCTTTACTCCTTTACGCTGAAAAATTCGTGTCCGATAGGAAGGATCAACAAACACTGATAATACCGTGAGTGCCCCTCAGGATGTTAAAAAGCAGTTGTTTACATTTAAGCTAGATAATTGTCGATTAATTTTTGTAAGATATAGAGTATAAAATTTGTTCAGATACAGCACAATAAAAAAAAGTAAAAAAGAATTCATGTTGGAAGTAATTTTAAATTCTCTTGATTATGAAAATGAGCCCCATAAGTCAATTATTTAAGACAGAACAGAATATTAAATGGACCTCCCACACTTACTTCCCGTTTAAATACCTGGAATTTTTTGCCTGAAGCGTGTTTTATTTGTTTCCGGGTGTTTTGAAATGGTGATACGGGTCATTAATATTTTGGCTCTTTTTACTTTAAAATTTTCTTAGAGAGTTCTTTGGGTTTTTCCCAATTTTTTTGCCTGTATGATAAGTACCGTAAATATGCACCATATGGAATATCCCACACTATAAATTGTTGTTTTTCTCTTATTTATTTTCAATGCGTTATTTTATTAAATACAAGCCAATAATGAGATTTCTAACTCTAGAATACTAGAGCCTATTTTTTGTGATAATCACTAGCAAAATGTTTCTACGTAGATAATACGACCAGCAAAACCAAAACATATTCTCCATCAATTTTTTCATTGTTTCTAGGAATACAGCTTTGCACTTATTTAGTTTTGTTGGCGATTGTTGAAAAACCTCTAGTGATTTTGGAGAAAATAACAATTAATACGAAGAACCCAATATCCGTGTCTGACACAGTGCTCAAGTCTGAGTTGTCTGAGTTTAGCTCAAGACCTTTGATACGTGTGGACGCAATGAAAGTTGGGAATGATATGCTAGATATTTTCAGAGGAATTGCCTTTTGATTTCAAAATGTAATTATTAATGAATAAAATTCTGAACTCTGAAAAAAATCCTGAGAATTCTGATTCTGGATGGTCAAATTTTTATATTGAGGTGTTTCAGATCATAAAACGTTATCGCATCGTCTGAAACTTAGCTTTAGACCTAGACATATGGTTATTCAAATCTTTGAGGGTGTATCTTCAAATTAGGGGAAACGTTATTTTAAACTTTTTCTCTAATTAATGAATGCTAATAAATCCTGTAAGATTTCAAGAGTGCCCCATGTACATTAAACTCAACTGAATTTTGAAAGTAACAGAATATAATTACTGTGTTTTGCTGGTCTTTATAGTAATATGAAAATAGCTGCAACCTAGTAAAGAGCGAACCACGTCCTCGGACTAGGATAAATTTATTGAGAAGAATGAAACTTATTATCGCAACTAATAAAACTTACTGAAACTAATTATTGAAATAAATTTGGGAGAACTTAACTTAAACCCCTCAATAAAGCTGTCAAACCGGAATAAAGAATATACCTTCGGAGGTCCAGTTGTCTAAAACTCTGATCTGGAGACTTACATCCCCCCCCCCGTTTGAACAGCACGGAAAACCGCAATCTTTTATTGGTAGCATTGATAAGTCATATTTGTTTCTTTTTCCTCCAGGGGTGATTGTATCGAACCAGTAGTCATAGAACGTTGTTAGAGGTAAAACTTGAACGGAAACCACCAAATATGTAGTGCCCTTTTTAAGTATCAAAAACGATATCGCCATAGAAAAATACTGTTTTCTGCCATTTTGTGCTACAAAACATCAACTTTTATTCAAAGAGGGTGAAGATGCTAAGGAATCCAAATCCTATGCAGTCATTTTATTTTTCACGGTGTAGAATCTTAAACCTGAGATGTAAAGCTTCACATCAAGAAAATAGGGGAAATTATATTTTAGCAATGGTAGTATATGTTGTGTCTCTTCTTTTTTCTTTTTTTTCAGAGCGGATCATATAGAATCAGAGGTCACATATAATCATGATGGGGCTCGTTGTTTGGAAATTAGAAGTTCTAGTGCCTTTTTTCTAGTCACAAAGCAAATAGTGCCACAAAAAAGTACCATTTTCTGCCAAAAAACCATATAGGACCAAAATTTTAGTGAGTGAGATTTAGGAGATAGCCACCTAATTTGAAACTATTTAAAAGCTGCATACAAAAATTTTACTTCTTTGCTCTTTTAAAATACAAATTTTGCACTAAAAATTGTGGTTATCGTGGCCACTGAAAGACTATTAATAGCCTTACAAGCTATCGTTATATATTTTGTATGCTAGCTAAAGACGTCGCTTCTCCTAAGACGACACCTTGTTTTTTGCATGGGTTGTATGTTTTTAGTAAAGTGCTCATTTTTTCAGAATTTGAGAAATATAAGGAAATATCATTAGCTGGTGTACTTGAGCTAGCCCTGTAGATATATGTTGCATGAAATATGAATCAATAATTTTGTTTGTTCAAGTTTTAGCTTTGTCTATCACTTCGATCAGAAAAACTTACTCTTTTTAAATTCAATGCTCTCAAGACCAAATACTTCTGGATACTAATATTCTATTTCATCCAAGTTTGGTTTGGGATGTCTTGGATCGTCATATTTGATTGGGGTGCCCTATCATATGTCTATACCGTGTAACCCTATCTATACCGTCTTTGAAATAAATTATGGTGTTCGCCAATGCTGTCCAGCGTCCCCAATTCTTTTCAACGTTATAGTAGATTGGATTATGAAGAATTCTTTGAACAAAAAAGATGGCATGGTATTTACAGCCGAAGAAAGCGTTGCTGATCTCGAATATATTGACGATGGCTCTCTCACCTACTCAGGACAAAAAGTGAAAGAAATAACAAAAAGAATTGTGGCTATTGCAGATATTACAGATCTTGCAACCAGCATCCTGAAAACTAAATGTATAGCAACTGAGAATGATACCTACTTATTTATACATTCTGATAGAGATCCTATTGAAAGAGTCATAGGGTTCAAATATCTGAGAGCACTTATGGATGCTAAGGGTTAAGCATCGAATCCCCTTGTTTGAAACGAGAAATTGAGCTCAAAACAAAACTAAGAATATGCTCAACGTGCCTACGCTCTATACTCCTATACACCTGTGAGACCTGGCCACAAAAGTCAGAGGAAGAACAACAACTAGAAGTTCTGAATCGAAAATGCCTAAGAGCTATTCAGATCAGACGATCGGAGTGAATCAGTAGTAACAAGCTCATGAAGATGTGTGGACAAAAACTTGCAATGTTAAGAATGATCAAGAAAAGACGTCTCAAGTGACACGGCCATATAGCGTGACACCAAGAGGAGGTCTCAACACACCAAGTTCTTACGGTAGTGCCTCCCTCCTCCTGAAAGAAAAGACCGAGAGGTCAGATCAAGTTATGGTAGAACGTCTTGAAAAAGGATATCGAAGGAATATGCAGTTTCTGGGAATGTGGCTATATGTGGGACAAGTAGTGGCTTCAACTCATTCAGCCGCAGATAGAGGACAGATCAATTTGGTAAAACCTGGTCCAACAGCTCCCTGGTGCCCAGTTGGGATGAATAGCCTGTGTCTCGTCTTAAGATAAGCTAAGGTATACCGTATAAATTTATTTATCGAAAACATATCTCTAATTTTGTAGATCTACAAAATTACAAAATTGCTCCTGTTAGGTTGTTCTCACGCTGGATATTTATTATTGAGGGATTGGGGCTAATCATGGTATATTTAAATATTAAAATTTGGTTGTCGTTCTTAATTAAATTCTCATAAAGAGGAAATATACCTTTCTATGCTCAAAAACTTTCCATCACATCTGCCAATGACAAACATAATGCTCTAAAAGGTTTTCTATTCTAGCCAATTCACTGGGGTAGAACAGGCAGATCAGGAATGATACAGTACCCTTATACAAACACCATTGAAGGGTATGGTAAGGGTTTGTACCTGAAAATTTGGAAAATTCTCAAAATAAAAGCAATTAATCCTATATAATTTCAGGAGTTGGCCATGCAGATGATCTACTTTACCTGTTCAAAATACCTGGTCTCGGCTTTGAATACTCAGCCGCAGACATGTATATATCTGCACAAATGACCAAGATGTGGGCAAACTTTGCAACCTTTGGGTAAGCTTTTAGAATAAATACTTTTTCCCTGTAAGTGATTGAAGATATTATCCCCATATCAGGTACACTTATATTAATTCCTAAAGGCAATCCGTTTCAGAGATTGGTCGCTTTATGATAGGACATTGGTTGAAAGTTCCTTCGAATGTAGATTTGATAGCTCATTTTTTCCTTCTAGTGTCTATGATAGTATTGGATGAAAAATGAGAAATACGCCTTCTCAAAATGGTGTGCATTTGGGTACCTTTAGCACCTTAGCAATTTATATTGATCCGCCCTGTTATGTGACATTTAATGGAGGGTCATGGGATTTTTCTTGCTCATAAATTTTAAGTTCTAATCCCTCCCCCTCTCCCACCATAAACCATTCCCCTCTTCTTGTAATGCATCTTTCCCAACATTTCTTTCATCTTTTGGAAACTTCCTGGAGCAAAATTTCAATGATGATGTGTACGTTGCTTTTCACATTTTGCTGAATCTCATATATGATCTAGGAACAACATCCTTTCACCGGGGTTTAAGTTTGAGAATTCTTAAGATATTCCTAAGAAAGTTCTGTTATCAATGAGAGTGAAAATCTGTTCTTGGCTCAAATGTACACTATTCTTTTTCTAATTTTCCTTTAGCAATTGAATCCCAAATATTGCAAAGACACAATGTTTTTATCACATGATATTTGATGGCATGATCTCATACCGGTCCGAAATTAATCAGCTACATCTAAAACTGTCAAGCAACGCTTTCTACGTATCAAATTGCGAAATTTCTCAGGTCAGTCATAGCCTATTGACGTAGGAGGTTCTCCAGGCTTTGAATTGTTACTGACTGATATTCTGCTGTATTTTGACACTTAAATTACTACTAGCATTGTGTTGGACTCGTACAGCTCAGTCTCTACAATAGACAAAGCTACTGGGTCAACATAAAGATTTTGTCAAGTATGTATTAATATTTCCCATGCGCACGCTGTCTTCCAAAGTCTTTATCACGTGGGCATTAATCCTATGAAAAGGTCGCGTAGAGGCTTATTTCAGTGGTTGCTGCTTACCAGGTAATGGCTCCATTTTAACCGCATAAATAGCAGTTTATTGTGAAAATATGCCCCTGAGCTCGCTTATTCACTATAATGCTCTGCGGCAGTGATGTTTGAAAAAAAAAACTAATGAAGAGCATAGAAAATAACTAAGAAACCAGATCAAGGATTCTCCAATGGTTAAAAATCACCTTAATCATTTTCAATTTTTTCCCAGTTTTTCGTTGAACGTCGTGTATAGCCAGTGTGGTCTTGTAACGTATTTGCAGTAGTGATATCAGCCAGTTACTTTGCTAGTAAAGAGCAACATTAAAACTGGCTATTAAAATATTTGAATGAAAATTCTAGTCTTTAAGGCTAATACAACCAATTCTTTACTCTCATTATCGAAGAATTACAAATAAAATTTTTTACCGTTTATGCGTGTCTCTGGAAATGGTACCTAATACATAGTCTGAATTTGTTCTCGTGATGGTATGACAAGTCTTATTTCTGTACAGCGCGTGGTGAACCAGGGCTCTGTATAAATTCCTTCAATATTCAATAACGCACTTCGCACTTTATATATTGATATAAGTTGCCAATCGTGTGCAGATGTATTTTATGAACACAGCTTAGATACCAATACAGTTATGAAAACTTCTATCTTGCCCACGAGAAGCTTTTGGTACAGATCTCTGAGCTTGACGCCTCCTCCGAGCCTGCGCTCCGACACGTATATCGTACTGCAACACCATAGGTGGGAACGCAATTTTGTTTTGTTGCATACACAGCTTAGATACCAATATTGGTATCTAAGCTGTGCTGGCAGTTTCCTTCCGGCTCCTAGCATCGCTACCGTGCACTGTGTCCCAAAAATAAATCGAGTTTTCATAACTGTATTGGTATCTAAGCTATGTTTATGAACTTACTGAAAACTTCTCTAGTTCATTTCATAATGCAGAGAGTTGCTCAAAATTTTAAGAATAATGCAGGACCGTGCGTCAGCATAAGGTGTGACAGTGTGCTGGTATGATACCAGTATAGATAAATTTCGAATTTATTCAAGCTCTCTCGGAACAGCTATCTCAGAATTTTCGCTTGATACTATCTTGATTCAAGCGGATAGAAAAAGAATTTGAAACTGATGATTTACCGTGGCTAAATCCTTTGAGTTATAAAAAATGCTTCAAATATCTGCTCAAAGAACACTCTTCCATATTCTGAGAGCACTTATTCAATACGATTAAAATAAATGCTTGATATGGTCAGTCTTGATTTGGAAAAGACAAAAAGGCTTATTTGACTATCCTGCTCGGGAAAAATTACCAAGTTTCTCATGTTGAAGATAAAGCTTAAATTTTCTGCTACAGGCTTATTATTTAAGTTGAATGTGATAATTTAGTCCTTATCAGGATTGAGTCATTTTTAAGGCCTATTTTACCCTTTTTCTAAATAAAATTTAACTATTTCCCAAACTATTTCCCAGCTTTTCCACCTTTGGTTGCCACTGAAAAGCTTTCGTTTCTATTAAAGATCGATTACATGAGAAGTTTGACAGTGTTCATTTTTGGCTGTATTTCCAGAATAACTGGCAAAATATCTGCTCAAGTTTATATATGCTCAATATCCAAGTTTATCTGCTCGTTGAAGCATGTTTATTGGTCTAGCAATTTTTTTTTAATTTTTCTTCTGCTATTCAAAGTATTAGCCTTTCTATGATGATTCTCATTTTTGACATTGCAGATATTCTCTTATTCCGTGAGATCGCAACAGATACTTTTTAGTACTCCGTTGAGCCATGAAAAAGATTTTGGGGCTGAAACGTGTATAATCTAATTTTAGAATTATAATTATTTTTCCTTTATGCTGGATTTACATGCAACTCATTTCTGAGGCTTTCATTGTCAGGCTTTCATTTGTAGGGGAAGGGGAGTAGGAGACTGGGATTCGCCGTTTTGAGCATAAAGGTCTTATACGGCAATTCAATCATCCCTTTTCTCCCCATTGGGATATCGGTGTGGATCAGGTAATCTAGCTCCAAGACTCTATCTTCCAAAAGCTGGTCTAATGCAGTTCCTATATTTTTACTGCAAATATTACAATAGATTTTAGTAAAATCATTTAAAAACATTTTATTCTTTTGCTGCCATCTATTTGCCTGATTAAGAATCAAAAGGGAGAATTGCAAACAAGCCAATGGAACCTGCTAGTTTTACCCATATCATCAGTGCTCGATTCAGGTTTAAATAAACAATAAACAGTCAGGCTAATTAAAAAAAGGGAGTAATAATGAAGAAAATATGTTTGGTCGAAATTCAAGTGTTTTCTTCCGCGGTTTTGCCATTGGCATATTTTTTTCAATTCTGACAGCAGATAGAAAAAAATCACATGTTCTTCGGTTTAGGCTTCAAAGTGTTCTGGATCAACACTATACTTTTAGTTTTTTTTTCTTTACGACCAACGGTTTCTAGCTTGGAATCGCTAAAGTAAATAATACAAATTGATCCACAGTATGGGATTTATGAAACGAACTAGAGAAGTTTTCAGTAAGTTCGTAAAATACCCCGTAGCTTTCAAGAAAAAAAGATTGAGGACAAGTCCAGATTGACAATTCCCTTTCAGTTGTTTAACATGCCAGCACAATGTTTTACTACTATGCAGTCTGGCTATATCTTCTGGAGCTTCAGCAATTTTATCCATGGCCTCCAATTCACACTTTCTCAATTCACATTTTAAGGCTTTCTCCAATTTCCTTATAATCCTTCTATTTCATATAATCTATTACCCAAATACTTTCCGTATAAGCCACTCTTCTTCTTTATTAAACTTAATGCATTTTCACTTATATTCCTTGCTGTGTTTCTAAATTTCCTCCTTAAGACACGACCCGTTACTTCACAAACTGTTTTTCTAAAATTATTCCACTCACCTTCTACATTTTAGAGTTTTTTTCCCTTTGTTTGATATCCAACTGTTCCTGGAAGGTTTCTCTCAGACTCTCATTTTGGAGTTTGCTAACGTCATAACTCTCCGGAAGGAAGTTATTCTTTGCAAATGCAGCTTTAGATTAACCCTAGACACTAATAGCTTATGATCTTTATTTTTAACATCAATAATACGCACTCCTATATATATTAGTTTCTTATGTCGATCCTTCTAATCTTCCGTTAACAATTACATAATCGATAAGTTATTTGCTTCATACCAATTTTGGGCAATATAATAAGCAATTCAGGTAGATATCTCTATGTCAAGAATTTAGGGAGCCCCTTTCACCGTAGAAGTCAGATTAAAATGGATCCCAAAAGTCTTAACTACAAAATTACTACCTTTCACCATGTTTGTTCGAGACTTGATAGCCAATCCGGATAGATGGCATGATGAGAGGAGTTTAGAAATCTGTTTCCCGATGAAAGATTAATCTTGTATGGAACAAAAAAAACGCCTATCTTAGACACTGGCTCTTACTTAGGTTTATTTCTAATTTTTATTTTTTACTGATACAAAGCTAGAGACCATTGACAATTGAACATTAGAAGAAAAAAAGAAAATCGTAACGTTGATTGAGAACGCTATGAAGTCAAAAACATAGTGTAATTGAGTGAAGCTAACAGGTGCTTTAAACAACGATAAACGAGAAACGATTTTTCTATTAAAAGCATAAAGACGGTCTTGCGTATCAGGTAACAACCCAACTACATTAGTATTATGATATTACAGTTGAACGGTTTATTAATATTATTGAAAATTAGGAAAATTTGTATTTGTGAATTTAAAAATCATTATTTATGTGTAGATTGTAATTGCATTATTCAATTGCTTCATTCTGCCAGTTTGCCACCTTAGTTTCAGTTGGATGGGGGGGGGGGGGCTGCAGCTTAAATTAAGCGTCTTCAGAAATCTTTTCATAGCTAACTTTTGCCTACATAATTAAAGAATCCACTGAAAGTGATCAGTTTTCTTTAGATTAAATTTGCTTTTATGCCACTACATGACTTATTTTTCACTGTCTTTTTCACTTGACTTGGAAAATTTGGCTCCAATTTCGCCCCTACCCCCTCCCAGTGTTTTAACTAAATATTGCCACTAACTATACTAAATTATCAAGTTCAGTTACTTTCTGTTGTCAGTACACTCTTTTCATTTGGTTACAAGTGAGTAATTTTAATTTACTTTGTGTTTGAAAGATTTATTTCGTTGCACTTAGCCGCAACTTAACCGTCTTATAGGTGGCTCTGGAATTCAACTCACCCGCCTCCGAAAGCTGAACGACGGTTACCACATGTTTCATTCAAACAAATCTGTTATTTTGGTAACTTTGTAATTGACTTTTAAAAATGTGACTTTTAGGTCTCCCACTGGTAAATCAAATTATGGTCCAGAGGAAGGCCCTGCCAACCAATTTTGGCTTCCATATACAACAACCAACTCCATTGTATTCTTCAATATCACTGCTAGGCCTTCTTCTCTTGGTTCTGACTTCCGAAAAACGGTATATTTTTATAATTGTTATTTGCACGATTACAGTTGGCTCCTTAGCTTCTAGCTTCTGAGATTTGTTTATTTGTGTTATTCATCTTTTCAATTATGATTCAATTTAATAAGTTTTGTTCAATAATCTCTCACATAATGATGCTTGCTAACTAAAGGAAATTCTGGCAAAAGCACAATACAGATGATCTTTTTTATATTAAATAATAATATAGAAGTTTCTACAAACGACTGTAATGAGGGGCGTGAAAACTCACGGCCCTTATTGATGAATATTCTCATCATCATCAAAAATAGAAGTATCATCATGACTAATTGGATTAATCAAAGATTTTACAAATTTCCGAGTCTTGCGAGGGCTCAGAAAATCTACCTCAGCTTTACGGAGCAAGCTGTTCAACTTGTTACTATATGCTTTATAAATATTTATATGACTAACATCATTACTTGACATTGATTTCCCATATAATGCACATCTCGTTGCAAAGGAAACCAAAATTCTTTTCGTAATCCAGGGCTTCTTTGGCGTATTATAATGACTTTTTCTCTTCTTAGTTTGAGTGCGCTCGAATATCACATTCTTAACAATTAAATACCAACTTGTAAATTTATCATTTATATTCATATCATTATGATCTAGAAAATCAAAATGTATATCTCCTAGCTTATTATTTAACTTTCTTACATTAATATGCTCCAAACCCCTTTTCAAAACTTCAGAACGCTCTAATGCCCGTTTTTTCTTCAAAGAAAAGATTCTGATACTATTATGCCAAAATGGTCTGAAGTGTCATTCACAATAACATTTGCAGCATTGTATCCCGTATTTAAAAAAATATTATCAGTCAAGGTTGCTGAGTCATTTGTCAGCCTAGTACATATATTAATAGTCGGCTTGAGCCCATAACCTAGCATAGTGTTTAGATAATCACGGACTTGTGATTACTAGTTACTATTCTCAAATCTAAAATAAAATCACCACAAATAAAACAAGGCCTAGTAGAAATTGGTAACTTATCCAGTTTCTCATCTAAGAGTCGGCCAAACTCGTCGATATTACACGATGTACAACAGCAATAAAGTATTTGAAATTATAATGTTGTAATTCTAACACCATAATTTCGGATACCATTTCAGGGCTTATTCTAATATCATCCCTTATCTTAACTTGAAAATAATTTCGTACATAAATAGTTAAACCTCCATGCTGACGGTGTTCTCTATTTCTTAAGATATAGCTTATAATTAGCAATTTTCAACAACGAAGAATTATGATTATGCAACCAAGTCGCTGTTAAAGCTAGTACATGAGGCGCTGCCTGAAGACACAATTTACTGAAAATATCGAAAGAACTTCCAAGTCCCTGAAAATTTAAATAAAAATAGAAAATTCATTTTCACATCTATTTGAACTCTAATCATGCAAGACTTTATATTGCAAATCAGCACAATCTTAATGCAGTTCACCAACATCCAAATCTCTATTAATTACCCCTTTCCAATAGCGTGTAGTTTCTTAGAATCACTCCCAAGTAAACTAAATCTTTTTCTACTCAAGCATGACATTTAAAGTAATCAATCAAACAGTTCGTGGTAACGAACTGTAGTAAGGAGCGATCCGGCTCAATAGTAACCAAAACTCTAAAAAATTGAATTTTGATATCAATAGCTACATCAAAAGAATCGCATTTTAATGCTGATTTTAAATATATAAGTTTCATCAAATTTAGTCTTACCCATCAAAAGTTACGAGCCTGAGAAAATTTGCCTTATTTAGGAAAATAGGGGGAAAAACCCCCTAAAAGTCGTAGGATCTTAACGAAAATGACACCATCAGATTCAGCGTATCAGAGAACCCTACTGTAGAAGTTTCAAGCTCCTATCTACAAAAATGTGGAATTTTGTATTTTTTGCCACAAGACAAATCACGGGTGCGTGTTTATTTGTTTTTTTTTTTGTTTTTTTTCCAGGGGTCATCGTATTGACCGAGTGGTCCTAAAATGTCGCAAGAGGGCTCATTCTAACGGAAATGAAAAGTTCTAGTGCCATTTTTAAGTGACCAAAAAATTGGAAGGCATCTAGGCCCCCTCCCACGCTTATTTTTTCCCAAAGTCAACGGATCAAAATTTTGAGATAGCCATTTTATTCAGCATAGTCGAAAATCATGATAACTATGTCTTTGGGGATGACTTACTCCCCCAGAGTCCCTGAGGGAGGGGCTGCAAGTTACAAACTTCGACCAGTGTTTACATATAATAATGGTTATTGGGAAGTGTACAGACGTTTTCAGGGGGATTTTTTTGGTTTTGGGGGTAGGGTTGAGGGGAGGGGGCTATGTGGGAGGATCTTTCCTTGGAGAAATATGTCATGGGGGAAGAAAAATTCAATGAAAAGGGCGCAGGGCGCAGAACGAATCTGGTCACGTTAGAAAAAAACGTCAAATTCAGAGCTTAATATACAATGCTGGGTGTTCGGAGCCTCTCTATTATGGAGTATAATTTGAAAATAACACAACTATACGAGCGATAAAACATATATACCACAACCATAACTCAACTAACGAAAGAACTGCTAAGAGATAACACAACTATAAAGCGAAAACAGGTGAAAACTAACGGGAAAATAAACGAACTAAGAGGTGGAAGGGGCCCAGAGAAAAAATATGATCCTTTTCAAATTTTGAGCCTAACTTCCGCAAAGGAGTAATAATGTCAGAAGCCCCGAAATACCGAATTATTTTCTTTCAAACAGTTCGTGGTAACGAACTGTAGTAAGGAGCGACCCGGCTCAATAGTAAACGAAACTCTAAATAATAGAATTTTGATGCTCAAATATACATCAAAAGAATCGGATTTTCATGCTGATTTTAAATATATAAGTTTCATCAAATTTGGTCTTTGTCATCAAAAGTTACGAGTCTGAGAAAATTTGTCTTATTTTAGAAAATAGGGGAAAACACCCCCTAAAAGTCACGCAATATTAACGAAAGTCACACCATCGCATTCGGCGTATCAGAGAACCCTATAGCAAAATTTTCAAACTCCTATCTACAAAAATGTGGAATTTCGTATTTTTTGCCAGAAGACAAATCACGGGTGCGTGTTTATTTGTTTGTTTGTTTTTTTTTTCTTTTCCCCAGGGGTCGTCGTCTCGACCAAGTGATCCTAGAATGTTGCAAGAGGGCTCATTCTAACGGAAATAAAAAGTTCTAGTGCCCTTTTTAAGTGACCAAAAACATTGGAGGGCACCTAGGCCCCCTCCCACGCTAATTTTTTCTCCAAAGTCAACAGATCAAAATTTTGAGATAGCCATTTTGTTCCGCATAGTCAAAAACCATAATAACTATGTCTTTGGGAATGACCTACTCCCCCACAGTCCCTGGGGGAGGGGCTGCAAGTTACAAACTTCGATTAGTGTTTACATATAATAATGGTTATTGGGAAGTGTACAGTCGTTTTCAGGGGATTTTTTTGGTTGTGGGGGTGGGGCTGAGGAGAGGGGGCTATGTGGGAGGATCTTTCCCTGGAGAAATATGTCATGGGGGAACAGAAATTCAATGAAAAGGGCGCAGGATTTTCTAAAATTACTATAAAAAAAAAACAATAAAAAAATAAACATAGAAAAGTTTTTTCCATTGAAAGCAAGGAGTAGCATTGAAACTTAAAACGAACAGAGATTATTACGCATATGAGGGGTTCTAAAAATACTTTAGCATAAAGAGCGAGGTATTCAGGAGGAGATAAATACCTCGCTCTTTATGCTATAGTAGGCCTATTTTTAGTAATTTCAACTATTTATTCTACGGCCTTTCTGATTCAGGGGTCATTTTTAAAGAATCGGCACAAAACTTACGATTTAGTGTAAAGAGCGAGGTATTAACGAGGGTACAAACCCCCTCATATACATAATAAAAATTTAAGAATATAAAAGTTTGTTACGTAAGTTAATTCTTAAGTTACGTATATTTTTTACTAATAAAAGAATTATAGTTGCCTTTTTGAGTAACCGAAAAATTACATGGCAACTAGGCCTCCTTCCCCATCCCTTATTTCTCAAAATCGTCTGATCACAACTAAGAGAAAGCCATTTAGCCAAAAAAGGAATTAAAATGTAAATTTAATTTTAATAATTTATGTGTGGAGAGCCAAAATCAAACATGCATTAATTCAAAAACTTTCAGAAATTACATAAAAAAACTAGTTTTTCTAACTGAAAGTAAGGAGCGACATTAAAACTTAAAACGAACAGAAATTACTGCGTATATGAAATGGGTTGTCCCCTCCGCAATCCCTCGCTCTTTACGCTAAAGCTTTTAATTGTTTTAAAAAGTAGAATTGTGGCAAAGAGTCCAACTTCTCCTTACTTTCAGTTAGAAAAACTAGTTTTTTTATGTAATCCATAAAGACGGAAACTGAAAGAGTGCAAAGTAACAAAAATCCTTTTTGAACAAAGATTGTCATTACATTTTTGAACAAATCCTTAAAATACGTGATATCCGCTTTAAGATTCTTTTAAAACTGGATCTTTATTCTCCAGAAACTCTAAGACTGATTAAAAAATTTAGTAAAATCTATTAAAGCATACGTCTTTCGCCAACCAGCTTGCTTCAGCATATAAGGATAATTTTTGAAAGTGTTCATCATTTTCATCGCATAATTGTATAAACAAAAGCGTATTCAATGCATTGTTTTTTATTTTGTTGACTGCATTAAATACAAATTGAATAGGTTGGTGTAATCCATCACTCAAATTTTTTGCTACTAAGAGTCGTTGGTGGATGACACAGTGAATTACGGTTACTGTTTTTACAAGTAACAGTCACTGAGCTTCTTAAAAATTTTCTGTCTACATTGATAGGTCAAATCAAGCAAACATTTTAGTTCTTTACTATCTAAACCAGATGAATTCTTGTGGACTCCCGTTAACGAATTGTGAACTCCTGTTTTTTTGTCATGCCAGCGTAGACCAACACCCCATTCTTCACGCTAAAGTTTTACTCTTTCTCTCAACCCTAATTTTTAAAACAGTAAAAAACTTTAGCGTAAAGAGTGGGGTGTTAAGGAGGGAGCAGCCCCTTTCAAGTACGAAGTAATTTCTGTTCGTTTTAAGTTTTAATGTTGCTCCTTACTTTCAGTTAAAAAAACGTGTTTTCTTTATTTAATTTCTAAACGTTTTTGAATCAATGCATGTTTTGATTTTGGCTCTCCGCATATGAATAATTAAAACCAAATTTGGATATCTATTGTTTTGGCTAAATGGCTTCCTCATAGTTTCGATCGAATGAGTTTGATTACTTAAAAAGGCAACTAGAACTTTTAATTTTTTAACGAACGTTTTTACCTGTAAAAGACATACGTAACTTACGAATTAGCTTACGTAACGAACTTCTGTATTCGCATGTTTTTATTATGTATATGAGGGGGCTCACCCCCTTGTCAGTGCCTCGTTCTTTACACTAAAGCTTAAATTTTGTCGTAATTCCTTAAGAGTGACCCCCTGAATCACAAAGGCTGTAGAATAAATATTTGAAATTACTAAAAATACTTTAGCGTAAAGAGTGAGGTATTAAGAGGAGGTGAACTCCTCATATGCGTAATAATATCTGTTTGTTTTAATTTTTAATGCTGCTCCTTACTTTCAGTTGAAAAAACTTTTTTATTATTAATTTTGCTAGAAAATCCTGCGCTCCCTTCAAGGAAATTTTCTTCGCCCAAGACAAATTCCTCCATGAAAATTTCCCCCTGCATATCTCCCTCTTCTCAACCCCTCTCCAACCAAAAAATCCCCCGAAAACGTCTGTTCACTTTCCAATATCCATTACTGTATGTAAGCACTAGTCAAAGTTTGTAACTTGTAGCCCCTCCCACGGGGGCTGTGGGGGAGTAAGTCGTCCCCAAAGACATAGTTATAAGGTTTTTCGACTATGTTGAATAAAATGGCTATCTCAGAATTTTGATCCGGTGACTTTGGTAAAGTAATTAGCGTGGAAGGGGGCCTAGGTGACCTCCAATGTTTTTGGTCACTTAAAAAGGGCACTAGAACTTTTCATTTCCGTTAGAATAAGTACTCTCGCCACATTCTAGGACTACTGGGTTAATACGATCATCCCTGGAAAAAAAAAACAACAAATAAAAAAAAACAAATAAACACGCATCCGTGATATGCCTTCTGGCAAAAAATACAAAATTCCACATTTTTGTAGATAGGAGCTTGAAACTTCTACACTAGGGTTCTATGATATGCTGAATGTGACGATGTGATTTTCGTTAAGATTCTATGACTTTCAGTGGATGTTTCCTCCTATGTTCTAAAATAAGGCAAATTTTCTCAGGCTCTTACCTTTTGATGGGTAAAACAAAATATGATGAAAGTTTTATATTTGAAATCAGCATTATAATGCGATTCTTTTGATGTAGCTATTGGTATCAATATTCCGTTTTACAGTCCGTTACCCCGAACTGTTTGAACAAAGTCTGATTGCATAACATCCTTTTCCAAGTGTTAGGCTAAAAATCGCACTAACATAATTCATTGAAATGGCGAATTAGTTCATTCGAACCCAATTTCAGCACGGAGAATAAAAAAGAGTAAGAAATTTTTGTGTTTCTGTGAGGCTAAGCCCTCAAGTAAGAGTGAGTTTGTCTCCTATTATGAGTCTGAGGTTTCGCTACTGTACCTAACACTCCAGCTGCATCATGAATCAGAGCTCAATTCTGCACTTGTTCGCTCGGACGGTGTTGTATCTTCCTTAGTATCAATGTCTATGGTTTAAGAAGCTATAACTAAGCAAGAGAAAAAATGTTCAAGAGGTGTACATTAAATCTAAAGTATGAATTTGTTTTTTGGTAGTGCCACCTCATTGAGCATTTTCTTTTTCTTTCTGAAGTCATTTTTGTTCTGATTAGTTCTTGGTATTTTTGGAATAGATCTAATTATCCCAGTCCTAGAAAAACTAAAGAGCCAGAACAATGTAACACAAGCACCCTATTATTGTTATATCGGTACTGCGTAACTTAATGAAGCTGCTTCTAAGTAAATATTTATAGAGTTTGTGTTCTACTTTTGATGATCAGTTTGGTTTTAAATTAGAAATAATAAGAGAACTCTTCTATTGTCTCCTTGCACACCTGTTGCGTGAAAAGCTTACATCGGCCACGCATGATGCTAAGAGAGCTTTGGATTCCGTCAGAGATGGCCAGCTCCCTTTAAGTGCTCGGCATGGCAGTCGATCTAGGTCTAGTGTCACAAATCTTAGAGCTCTGTAACGTAAGTTAAAAATACGATTTCCCCTGTCATATACTCCGACTAATAGGTCTGCAGTATTGATTTCTGTATATGAATGCTTTGGGCATGAAGCTATCAGCTCCCCTCCTTTGCATAATAATAATAGTTTTGAGCCGCAGTAGGTTATATTACAGAATTATGTGTTCCATGCAATAGAAATTATTACGCAACTAGTTAATGTTGATAATTCTTGAGTCCCAGCAGATCGTTTTCCAGAGTTGAGGATTATTTTCATAGACTTTCATGCGTATATTATAGCATTATTCTTTTATTATGAGAGTAAAAGTAAAATACTTTTATGTGAACCACATTTTCAAAGGGCCCTCTACCATTTGTGTTCGGCTTGGCAATCAAAGTTTGTATCACTTCTAGTACTATTGCTTATACGGCCCTACGATTATATTGAATCTCAGTTTGACTTGTTTGTCTCTTGTTCAGTATTTTGCAGGCATGGAACACCGTAGTTACGGTCTTCTTGTTGTCAGTACATTACTGTTTAGTCGTTTTTATTTACACGCCTCTGTAGTGTTTTTGTTATCCATCATATTCAGCCCTTATACCCGTATTGGCCATTATATCTGAGGAAGATAAAAGAGCCCTGCTTTCTTTTTCTTATAAGTATTGTAAGTACCCACTTATTCTCTCACCCTTGACCAGAAATTCTAAAGTAACAGCAACATATGGAGTTACTGATCCTCTTACCACTGTTGAAAGGCAGAATATATTTAGAAGTTTGCTTGATCTAAAACATGATTTTTGCGTGTTCGTTGCTTAAAGTAGAGGCTTTAAATAGATTAGGTTGGAGGAGGAGCGTGCGTAGCTGTGTTGGCCTCAGGCGGTTTGGTGCTGCAGTGAGTTATTTGTAATAGTAGTTGTAGTTGCTTAAAGTGTACTCCGTCTGATTTGTTTTAGTTGAGTTGCTGGACATTTTCTTTTCTGTTGCTATGTATACTGTGTTCCATTTAATTGTGTTTTTATTACTGTATTGGTTAACTGTTGTTTGAAAACAGAAATTTTTGGATTTAAGGGGCATGAAGTCTAAACTCGCTTTCACGCAATTTTGTTTGGTTTTCATTCTTTTCTTTTATTACAGGAGTTTGGTTTTTGGAATGGTGTCCTCCCTGAGATCCAAGACATTGTAAGTGCCTATACGCTAGAAAACAGTTTCAATAGTAAAACAATTTGGATTCTAGTCGGGCTTCTTGTACTCGTTATAATAATAGCTCTTGTATTGACTGCCTTCCTAGTCTACCGTTCGAAGCGAAGACAATATACCCAAACCGCTGCCACTGTAAGCTTAACAAGTAGTTCCAGTATGTGAAAAGTGTATATAATTCTATAATATTTTTTGTCTGTTATAATAAATTTGCTATATTTGTTTATATTGTAATTTCCATATTTATTTTATAAATATTTAGCTTTCGTAACACAATTTTAATATGTACTATACTGTATCGAATAGAGAAATAAGTATCTATTGAATAAATGACTCTATTGTTACTTCTAACGAGTTATTCTTTTGATTTTTGTTTCCAAAACATCCTAGTAACTTAAGCTGAAAAGCTGTGGGGTCATAATTAACCTCTAAACACTGAAATAGGTGTTATAACTGAGGAAGATCATTCTTGTTTTTTTTTTTTATTCATTTATATCTAAGCTAGTTTTACTTCATTTGATTAGATAAGATAAGAAAGTGATCAGGTAAGAAGGTGTCACATGGAATATCTGAATCACAGGCATTGCTTTTCATCATCATTTTTTTTTTCTGTGGCACCATTTCAGCTTAAGTTTTAAATTTTGAAAGCACAAAAGTTCAGAATCATTTTGTAAAATGAAAAATCCAAATAATATGAAAATGATAAAAGTTCACTGGAAAACTCCAAAATCACCGAGAAGAATAAAAAAGCAGAACGATTAAAGTAACACTGCAAGGATTAAATCCAATTTTTAAACATTTTGAGTTAAGACTGACTGACTGAAGTCCTGTCCGGCCTTTGTGGCTGTATTGGGGCTTTTTCTCTTCTGAGCAAATGATGAATGTGGCGACGGTAGTTCGATCTATCTGGCACTAGACGAAGTAGCTGGGGGAGATTTTAGGTCGGGAATTTGTCGGACCATCTCTTACGAGGTCGGCCTCTAGGGCGCGTGCCGTGAACCCGTCCTTCGAATGTGATTTTTGGAAGCTGGTTGGTCGACATTCGCTTGATATGGCCAAGCCAGTGGAGCTACTGGCTTCTGACCCGGTCCATGATGGTGCGGGGACAACGGAGTAGTTTTCGAAGGTCTTCATTTGAGACTCGGTCAATGTAGGTAATCCCTGCAATGCGTCTAAGGCATTTAGTTTCAAATAAGGAGATTCTTTGCTCATCATCAGACTTTATTGACCAAGTTTCGCTTGAGTATAAAGCAATTGGGATTATGAGAGAGTTGGAGAGTCGCACCTTCAGAGAAGTTGATAGAGTCTTGTTTTTCCAGATTGGCAAGAGGTTCTGAAGCTGGCGCCTGCCGGGCCAAGTATTCGTTTGATCGATTTAGAGCAGTCGTTATCAGAAGTTAGGAGGCTCCCTAGGTAGACGAAGGAGTCAACATTTTCTACTGGCTCTCCTTTTATTGTTAGCTGCACGTTTCTTGAAGCAGGGTCTCTAGACACCCGCATAACCTTGGTTTTGGCTGTGTTAACGACCATCCCAAAGCCCTCGGTTGCCGATACTAGTTTGTCGGTGTCAGCTTGGAGTAGATGCTCTTGACTGTTGAATTTTTCGATGTCATCTGCGTATGCCAATTTATCGATAAGCTTCCCTCCAATTTCTGCACCGTCAACAGTCTCGGCAAAGGATAGCGTTGCGTTGAGGAATAGGTTAAAGAGGTGGGATTACAAGAGGCAACCTTGAAGAATGCCCGCCGATGTCAGAAACCCCTCTGTCAACCCCTCGGGCATTTATACTTGGCTGACGAAATGTGAACACATGTCTCTTATCAGGATTACTATGTTTTCAGGGACTCCATAGTGTAGCAGGATGTGCCATAATCCATCTCGCCATATCAAGTCAAAAGCCTGCTTGAAATCAATGAAGAGTATTAGCAGCTCTTTAGCAAACTCAATATACTTCTCCATCATTTGCCGAGTGGAGAAAATCTGGTCTATGGTAGAGCGGTCTTTTTGAAACCCTGCTTGGTATTCCTCTAAGATATGGTTTGTCAGAGATTTCAGACGGTCAAGGAGTATTTTTGTAAGAATCGTCGCCGGTTGGCCAGCTAAACTTATTGGTCTGTAGTTGTTACAGTCGCCCTTTTCCCCCTTTTTAAAAAGGGGGGACGATGGTGGCTTTCGCCCAAGATCTGGGGAAGTGGCCCGTTTCCCAGAAACTTGTTATGACTTTGTGATAGATATCGACCAGTTCTTCTGGGCCTGCTTTTAGTAGTTCTGACTAAATACCAGCCGGACCTGTGGCCTTATTAATTTTTAGAGATTTTATTGCTGAGAGTACTTCATCTCTTAGTGGAAGAGGGCTTGGGTTTACTGGGTACTGCAGTAGTGGGAAAGATAGTAAGATGTTTGGGTCGGGCGTTATTGTGGGGTTCAGTTTTTTGCTGAAGTGATCCTTCCATCGTTCTCGTCTTCCCTCGGAGTCCGTGATTGGGAGCCCGTCTTTATCAAACAGTGTAGGAGCGGCCAAGGTCTTCCTTTTTGATAGTTCACGGACTTTCTTGTACATGAAGTGGCTATAACCTTTCTGAAAGGCTTCTTCATACTCACGACATTTGTCATTGACGTAGTGTCGCAGAGCTTGCGGGATTTTCTTTTCTACTATGCGCTTCAGCCTCTTGTACTCGTCCTTGCTTTGTCGATCCACCTTGTTAGCACGGGCGCGCTTCTGCACACATAGATCAATGATTTCGAGGGTGATCCACAGTTTATCCGAATAGTTCTGAATTCCCAGGATTTCACAAGCAGTTTCTCTGATGATGGATGCGCTCTCGTCAACCAATCGGTCAATTTCTTCTGTTGTTGGAGCTTCCATAGGTTGGATTCTTGACAACTTGTTTGAGAGTGCTGTTCTGTACCTGTTCCTTGTTTCTATGTTTTTCAGCAGGTCGACACAGTATCTTGGTAAGCTTTTCTTAGGCTGTTGGGGCTTCCGAATGCGCAAACGGGGCTGAGACATGACTAGAACGTGGCCCGAGTCGAAGTTGCCCCTGGCTATGGAGACTGTGTTCAGTACTGATGATTTCCATCGCTTGCCGACAATTATGTAATCAATCATGTTTGCAGTGCGGCCGTCAGGGGATCTCCAAGTAACTGTCCTTCTTTCTCTATGACGGAACATAGTGTTGATTATGAAACGTCCGTTATCCCGACAAAATCGATGAGCATTTCATCCCCGTTGTTCTGCCACCCATGCCCGAACTTGCCCATGACATCAAGTCCCTCATTTGAGTGCCCGATAATGGCGTTGAAGTCCCCAATCACGAACAGAACATCTTTCTTGGGAGCCATGTCAACGGTGTGTTGGAGTTGGCTGTAGAATTCTTCGGCTTCTTGGTCACTCCGGGACGAGTCTGAGGCGTAAACTTGGATTATGGTCATGTTAGCAATGGATCCTTTCAGGTGGTGAACTCCATCCCTTCTTCCAGACGTGATGAGCGTGATGTCGTTTATTCTTTCTATTCCTGTGGATGGAAGGTGAGTCTCAGATAACCTAACGATGTCCCAGCATCTTTGCCTTAACACCAGTCTTAACACCAGTTAAGACTGACGTATATTTATATTATATTCAAATTTGTAATGATGTGTTGGTATCAGGACCAGGACACATTCCAGCAAAGTGTCTTCGTCACGAAGCTAAGTTTTATTAGTTTTAGATAGAATCATTATATATTTGCTGGGTAAAATCTGTGAACATAGGTTTTAATTCGCCCTTTACCCCAAATCACCTGGAAATCTCGCCTTACGACCCTCTTCCCTACTCAAATTCTCTTTTCACTTGATATTTGAAAAAGTGGCTTTTCATCTTGCTCAG
Source organism: Artemia franciscana (assembly GCF_032884065.1). Taxonomy (NCBI): domain Eukaryota; kingdom Metazoa; phylum Arthropoda; class Branchiopoda; order Anostraca; family Artemiidae; genus Artemia; species Artemia franciscana. The sequence continues at coordinate 17,065,118 of NC_088881.1, forward strand.
GATGCTATTTCCTTTTAGTAACGGGAGCTTGAATCCCCCTAAAATAGAGCCCATCAGTGATAGGAGGTGCAATTTTTTTTTCACTAATATGATTTAAGATTTGAGAAGCATGTCAATATATTAATAATTTCTGGAAAAATTGTCTTTGAATTTTCATCCAATTGCTTGAATACTTTTGTATGTTTAGAAGTTTTCTATGAAACAGCTTTATATACTTAATTGTTTTGCCAACTTTAACTGTTTTCTTCAGAAAACAGCTGCCATCAGACGAATACACTAACAAATAATTAAACACACATATTTAGGTACACTTCAAAGAATTAGCTGTCTTAAGTTTAAAATATAAAGTCAATTTTTCACCAAGACAACTTTAGAATCCCTTTCTGGATCTCGAGATTTAGGACTGATGTTCTGATAAGAAAAAAATGATAAATACTTATTTAAATTTCGTCCAAGTGTTTTTGTTTACATTTTTGTTCTTATCTGTGGTGTTGTTTATCAATTTAAAAAATAATGTAGTTTTGAATATTCCGAACAAATAATCTTTTTCTAGATTTGGGGATCTGCAACGAATGTTTTGATAAGAAAAATAGACAAATACTTATTTTAAGCTTCCTCATAGTATTTGTGTTTACATTCTATTCTATTAATCTTGCCTATCAATTTATGCTTATTAATTGTACTTTGGAATATCCTTAATGATGAAAAAGAACAGTGACAAGCTCAGGGGAATCTTAAGAACTAGGATGGCTTGTTCTACCCCAAGTCTGAAAAATCCATTTTTGTTAAACAAACACCGTCGGTTGACAGCCGCTATTCTAATGTGTAAATTAATTAGATCGTCTTTGGTATTTTAATACACTTACTATTATTATAATGAACGGGTTTTCTTTTTTTTGGGGGGGGGGAATAGGGAGTGTCATGAATATCCTTTAGTTAAAACAAACAGTTTTTTTTTCTAAAAGTGTTCCATTGAAAGCAGAACGAATTTGTAAAAGCATACTTTTTTTTATTTAAGTATTTAAAAATCCAATCACTAATGACAAGTTTGGAAAGGAACGAAATTAATGTTATTCTCGTGATACAACAAACATTTTCATGAAGACAAATTCTTCCTTTTTGTCATTCAAAAATACAAGAAATCAAAAGCTAAATAATAGTTTTCTATTTTTATTTATTTTTAAATAAAACAAAAAAAGTTCATACGTTAAGAAGACTTGAGGAGGGAGGATTAGTTCAACTTTACTTTGTCATTGCGCGGAAAAGGAAAACTACTATTTCTCTTATATTATCATCGGCGGTCTCTGTCTCGGAAACAGTAGAAGACGAAATTAGAAACATTTTTGCTACTCGCACGCTTGTAGGTTGTCAAAAAGGCGTATCAGCGTTATCTCTAGAGCCGTTTAGGGTATTTAGATTAAACTTACAGGGCAGGTTCAGGGGGATATTGATCTTAAAAAAGGCACTATTTACGCACTACTGCCACTAATAATTCAAAACATGCTATTTACGTGAAAGTTGTCAAGAGGTTACATCAGCAATACTCCCGAAACGGCATAGAATATGAAGCTGAAACTTTCAAGATATTTTGAGGGAGATGTTGAGCTAAGCAAAACTTCGAAAGAACGTAATTAAAGTGGAGAAAGCATTAAATTATGAACTAAGGTTTGAAGTGGAGGGAGTAGTCAGTCTGGACTTGCCCAAGTTAAAGATAGAAGCCGAGTTAGAATTGCAGGAAAATATATATAGAAAAATAAAAAAGTTTGTGATACCATGGATGTGAAGGAAGATTTGTTTTATGCGGAAGAATTAGCGACAGTACTGAAAGGATCAAAAAATAATAAGGCTCCAGGTGCTAATAGTGGAGTAAATGAGTCTCTTAAATATGAAGGCTCTGGGGTTAGAAATAAGTTACTAAAGATTATAAATAGGTTTTTTTTAAAAAGGGGGAAGTGCTTAGCAATTTTAGGAAAACCCTAATTAAACCACTGTATAAGAAAGGTGACAAGAATGAGTGTGGCAATTATCGAGGCATTAGTCTGGCCTCAGTAGGTAGCAAATTACTTAGTAATATGATACTTTCTAAATTGAGAGATGCTGTAGACAAAATTTTGAGAGAAGAACGGTGAGGTTTCACAAAAGGTATAAAATGTTTTAACCTAATTTTTACTTCATGATTAATGCTTGAAAAGTTCCTGAGTTATCACACACCTTTGGTCCTCAGTTTTATAGATTATGAGCAAGCGTTTGATTCTTTTGATAAAAAAAGCTTTAGCAAAGGTTTTATCCTTGTATGGTATATAAGACAAATTCATTAAAGTGATTTGTGCTATGTACGGAAATAACATTGCTGCGATTAAGGTAGGAAATGAGGTTAGCAGCTGGTATCTTATTAAATCAGGAGTTAAGCAGGGCTGTGTTCTATCCCATTATGTATGGATCGTTTTAATGGATTTTGTCTTAAGAAGCACAGGAAAGGCAATGGGACACCACGGAATCAAACCGGAAGGAAAAATTCTCTTGGATTATGCTGATTATTTAAGCATCCGAAATGAAAGTGTGAAGAAAATGAATGAACTTTTAGATGTTTTGTGAGTTCAGGGTGCTAGAATAGGCTTGAAAATAAATGTTAAGAAGACTAAGTCACTAAGGATTGGAATAAGTGAAGACGAAAAGGATGCGTTGGGTAAAGAAAAGATTGAACACGTGGACAGGTATTCCTTTCTTGGTAGCATTGTTAGTAAAGATGGTGGGAGCTGTGAAGATGTTAGAAGTAGAACGGCCAAGGCTCAGGGTGTTTTTTCGCAGTTGAAAAAAGTTTGAAAGTAAAGAAAGATAAGTCTGCGAACTAAGATTAGAGTAATTGGAACCTACAGTAATGGCAGCGGTCAAAGATGGCTCTGAAGCATGGGTGCTCCGAAAAGTGGATAAAGATATACTAGATGATTTCCAGAGAAATTGCCTACGGATTGTTGACTGACCGTAATTAACCGGCTGACTGACCGTATTTCTAACAGAAAGCTCTACAAAACTTACGGTTCAATCCCACTTTCTAGAGCTATAATGAGAGAAAGGTTGAGATGGCCAGGGTCCGTTTTGCGGATGAAGGATGAAAGATTGCCATAGATTGTCCTTTTTGACCAACCGTCTAGAATTAAACGGAAAGCAGGTCGTCCACAGTTGGGGTGGGAGGATGTCATAAAGAAAAGATTTAAATGAAATGGGAGCTTCCTGGGAGGGAGTAAAATGGGAGGCATTGAATAGATTGGGATGGATGAGGAGCGCGATTAGCTGTATTGGCCTCAGATAGCTTGGTTCTGCGGTGAGTTGTCAGTAGTAGTAGCAGTAGTAGTATTATAATCGAAAAACCCTTGTGTTTCAGGAGCCGTTCTTAAGAAATTGGGACAAATAGTCAAACTTTAGCGCAAAGAGAAAGGTATCGATTAGGAGCACAAACCCCTAACATACAGAGTAATTTTTGTTCGTTTTGAGTTTTAATGTTTCTCCTTACTTTCAGTTGAAATTTCTTTTTTACATTTATTTTCTGATCATATTTCAAATAACACCGGTAAATCTGGCTTCATTTTAACCCAAAATTCACAATTATTGTGTCTCTCAAATATGCTGAACAAGATGGCTATCTCAAATTTTGATCGCGCGACTTTAGGAAAAATGTACCTGAGAGGGAGCTAGGTACCCTCCAATGTTTTTGGGTACTTAAAAGGGCACTAGAACTAGCCATTTCCGTTCGAATGCACCCTCTCCGGATTTTTTAGGACGATCGGTTCGATACGATCACCCGTAGGGGAAAAAAAATACTCACTCGTGATCTTTCTTCTGGCAAATTTACAAAATTCCACATTTTGCTGGTGAGAGCTTGAAACATCTGCAATAGTGTTCTTTGATACGCTACATTTAAAGGTGAAATTTACATTAAGATTCTTTGACAATTTGGGGGTGTTTTTTTCCCTTTTTCGACAATCAGACAATTTTTCTCAGGCTCTTAACTTTTGATGGGTAACTCTAAATTTAATAAATCTTATATATTTGAAAACAAAAATTTCTTTGGTGTATTTAATGAAATCAAAATTCTTTTTTTAGAGATTCGGTTACTATTAAGCTGAGTTGCTCCTTACTCAAGTTTGTTACCACGAACTGTTAGACAAGAACGTAATTATACTTCATTGAAAACAAAATACATTCTAAGCGCATTCTGTCTTATAATGTTAATAAATACAAAACTCTCGAGACTGTCAGGAACGAACATGGATACATATTAAAATATCAATCTGTATTTCATTACGTTTTTCAGTAGTCTTGGTTAACATGATAATTTTCTTTATTAATTTATTTTTTTCATTGATGTTATTGTAAATGAAAACTTACAATTGGAAATAAGAATTGTTTTCAATAAAGCACAAGTAACATTCTGTTTAAATGTAAAATTTACATTAAAATTCTTTGACAATTTTGGGGTGTTTTCTCCCTTTTTCGGAAATCAGACAATTTTTCTCAGGCTCTTAGCTTTTGATGGGTAACACTAAATTTAATAAACCTTATACATTTGAAAACAGAAATTTCTTTGGTGTGTTTATTGATATCAAGATTCTTTTTTTTTAGACATTCGATTACTATTAAGCTGAGTTGCTCCTTACTCACAGTTTGTTACCACGAACTGTTAGACAAGAACTTAATTATATTTCATTGAAAACAAAATACATTCTAAGCGTGTTTTGTCTTATAATGTTAATAAATACAAAATTCTCGAGACCGTCAAGAACGAGCATGGATGCATATTAAAATATAAATCTGTATTCCTGTATATTTTTTCAGCAGTCTTGGTTAATATGATGATTTTTATTTTTAATTTCTTTTTTTCATTGATGTAATGGCAAATGAAAACTCACAACTTGAAATAAGAATTGTTTTCAATAAAGCACAAGTGACATTCTATTCTTAACAAGGCTCAAGAAGTGTTAGCCTTTCTTCGATTCTCTGCAGTTTCTGTAGATTCTCAGCTCATTGCTTTTCTTTAAAAAAAAAAGAATGTGGAGAAAGTTTTTTTTTTAATTAACGCTTGTGAAAGTTCTCTAGGAGTAAGATAACGACCGATGTTACAGTCATTCCTCTTCTTAGTCTGGTACCTCTTCAATATTTTTTTTTGGGGGGGGATGAGGAGAAAAGAAGTATTTATATTTTTATCATCAACACATCTGCTAGAAGGCAATGTTGGGCTCTTGGAAAACATAGTCATAATTGTGCATTTTAGGGTGTTCGTCTGATTTAGAATCTTCTGGGAGGAACAGTGACTTTTAAAAATAATTTTTTAACAGCCTTATTGCTAGGCAGGCTAAAGCAATTCAGCAAAGCCCATTTCTGATGTCTTTGTTCATTTTATGAGAAAAGGGCAACATCTAGTCATTTGCATCTCTAAGATCTCTGCTAAATATGACAGAGAGTAGCAGCTAAGGTTCCACTTTCACATTTAATGAGTTTGTTTGATATGATAGCCTATACGAGAGAAGGAAAGAAGTTGAATATCCTAGTGGAATAAACCATTCTATTCTAGGTGGAAGAAGAATATGAGTAAATATTTTGTTCTGTTTTTTGACAAGTGGTCATATTCATAAGCCAACTCCTTATGAGTCGTTACGCGGTCGAAGGAAATTGCGCATGGCCGTCATGGGTAACCAGAACTTAATGTCTTCGACACAGAGACCAGTGTGTGTCCGTTTAACCTTTGTTCCATTAATGCTACTACTACTACTACTATCACTACTAACAAATCATCGCAAGAACAAGCCACCTGAAGTCAACACAGCTACACACGCTCCGCCTATATCCCAAGCTAATCAATGCCTCCCTTTTCACACTTTCCCAGGGAGTTCCCATTTCCTTTAAACCTTTTCTTTATGACCTCCTCCCATCCCGGATGAGGACGATCTGCTTTGGTTTAGCCTTAGATGGTTGGCTGAAAAAGACAATCCTTGGCAATCTTCCATCCTTCATCCGCACAATATGCCCTAGCCATCTCGACCTTTCTTTCATTAGAGCCCTAGAAAGCGGGATCAAACCACATTTTTCGTATAGACTACTGTTTGAAAATGGTCAGCCAGCCGGGTACCCAGAACAATCCATAGGCAGTTTCTCTGGAAACTATCTAGCAAACCTTCACCCACTTTTCAGAGCACCCATGATTCAGAACCATATTTGACCCCTGTCATCACTGTAGTTTCTAATATTCTAATCCTGGTCTGCAAACTTATCTTCCTATTCTTACACAAATTTTTTAGCTGTGAAAAAACATCCTGAGCCTCGGCAATTCTATTTCTAACATCTTCACTGGTCCCACCGTCTTTACGAATATTACTACCAAGATAAATGAAGCTGCCCGCCTAATCAATCTTTTTGTTACCCACCGTCACCTTTTCCATCTTTACCTATTCATAGCTTTACTGACTTGGTCTTGTTATTATTAATTTTCAAACCTATTCTAGCATCCTGAACTTGCAAAACCTCTAAAAGCTCATTTATTTTGCTCACACTTTCATCAAGGATGCTCGAATCATCAGCATAATCTAAGTCCAGGAGAGTTTTTCCTCCCCGTTTGATTTTGTGGTCTCCCATTGCCTTTCCTGTGCACTTTACACAAAGTTTATGAAAAATATCCATAAGGGGGGATAGAATATATCCCTGCTTCTGAATTGATAAAGCAAGATTTTCTCACAGTACAGAAAGATTTTTTTTAAGAATTCCCACTCTCCTCTCCCATTAAGCCTACGAGAATCCAAGATTTATGCGTTTTACAAAATTCTATGCATTCTGTCCTTCTGGAGAATGTGTCAGAAATCTGAAATTAAGCAAATTCAGTTCCACTGCTTTCGGTCCTAGGCTTTAGTAGATCGTAAATTGAAAACACAGGCAATCCTAGAAAATACATTTTATTAAATTTTCTTCTGATTTAATATGGTGATATTTCCTCAGAGTGTAAAAAGAAAAAAAAATATTAAGAACTCCTTTACCATACACTATTCCCACATTAAACCTACGAGAATCCGAGATGCGTACGTTTTGTCATTTTCTATACTTTGTTCCCTTCTCGGGGACGCTTCAAAAAATTTGAAATTGACCAAATTCAATCCTACTGTTTTCAGTTCTAGGTTATATTAGGAGGTAAATTGAAAACAAATGTAATCTTAGAAAACACCTTTTATGAAGTTTTCTTTTGATTTGATAAAACGCTATTTCCTCAGAGAGCAAAAAGAAAAATTCTAAGAATTCATTAAGCCTACCCCACGCTCCCATTAAACCTACGAGAATCTGAGATGTTTACGTTTTGCCTTATTCTATGCGTTGTCTTTCTAGAAAATGCTTCATAACTCTGAAGTTAAGCATATGCGGTCCTATTGCTTTTGGTCCTAGGCTTTAGTGGATCGTAAATTGAAATCAAATACAATCCTGGAAATTACCTTTTATGGGTTTTTCTTCTGATTTGATAAAGCGAGATTTCCTCAGAATGTGAAAAAATATTAGTATTTCCCACTCTCCTCCTCTCATTCAACCTATATGAACTCGAGATATGTATGTTTTGCATTATTGTGTTCGCTGTATGTTTCTGCGGAGTGCTTCAGAAACCTGAAAATAAGCAAATTCGGTCACGTTGTTTGGTCGATCGTAAATTGAAAACAAAGGCAATTAGCATTCTTAATATTAATTTTCAAACCTATTCTAGCATTTTGAACTCGCAAAACCTTTAAATGTTCATTCTTTTGTTTTGCTCACACTTTCATCTAGGATGCTCATTTTATCAGCATAATCGAAGTCCAAGAAAGTTCTTTCTTTCCATTTGATTTCCTGTTCTCCCATTGCCTTTCCTCTGCTCCTTAAAACAAAGCCCATCAAAATGACCCATATAAAAGAAGATAGAACACAACCCTGGTTTACTCCTGATTTAATACGAAACCACCTGGTAACCTCATTTTCTACCTTATTCGCAGCAGTCTTATTTTCGTACATAACACTAATCACTTTAATGTATTTGTCTGGTATAATATACAAGGATAAGACCTTCTATAAACAAAACAGACTTATAAAATATAAAATCATAATTTATAAAACTGAGAACTAAATCTGTTTGATAACTCAGGCACTTCTCAATTATTAATATAAGAGTAAAATTTTGGTCGACACATCCTCTGCTCTTCCTAGAACTGCACTGTTATTCTCTTAGAACTCTGTCTATAGTATCTCTTGTTCTAAAAAGTACCATATTACTAAGTATTTGCTACCTACAGAGACCAGGCTAATACCTCTATTCTTACTAAATTCACTCTTATCACCTCTTTGACGCAGTGGATTAATTAGGGTTTTCCTGAAATCGTTAGGTGCTTCAGCAACTTATTTTGAAACTCAGTGCCATCGATTTAAAAAACTCATTTACCACACCATCAACACCTGGGGCATTTATATTTTTTAGTCCTTTCAGTACTAATGCTTCCTAACAAAACAAATCTTCCTTTATATCTTTTCCTGCAACTCTCTCCCAATTTCCTTATCACTAATTGTGGCCCTATTGCTCTCTTTAACTGAGAAAAGTCCGTATCGACTATTCCCTCCCAGTTTATTACCAATCCAGAGCAATACTTTACTAATATTCCGTCTAGCTACATTTTACAGATCCTTGGCTGTTTTATCCATGGTCTCCACTTCACACCTCCTTAGTTCATATTCTAACGCTTTTTCCAGTTCTTTACATTTCTCTTATTGTAAACGATTTATCACTAAGATAATTCTTGCATGAGCCCCTTCTCCTCTCCATTAAACATAAAGCTTTCTCACTAATATTCCTAGCTGCGTTCCTAACGTTCTTCCCTAAGACACCATCAGAAACTTCACAGATTATTTTCCTAAAATTAATCCATCCATCTTCTACCAGGTCAATTTTTAATCTCTCCAGTTTATTATTCAACTGTTCTTAGGATGTTTCTCTTAAATTATGATCCTGGAGTCTACCAGCTCAAAACAAGTACTGGTCAGTACTTGTTTTGAACAGCAGTTGAGATGCAGACCGCTGTGCAATGGATATCTGCAAGGGGAGACAGAATGATGAAAATTTTAGGGGGTGAGAAATCTTTTGAGTAAATAAAGAAATTTTTGGTTGGGTATTCGTGGGGTATGTGACTGGGGGTGTAAAACCAAGTATTTTCGTTGAAACACTCTCTCGTTTAATACTATTATTATTTTTTTTTAAACCTAAAGGGTTTTTAAATTTTTCTTCTCTATTTTTTAGTTTTTATGTGCTGTTTATTTACACTGTTTATTGCTCTATCGGAGGCACTTCTTGGTTGAATAGTAATATTTTCCTTTGTCTAATACGATAAAAAAGATATTTGATCTAATACGATAAAAAGATAAACAAATAGAGCTATTTTTACATTCATATAAATGTTTTTATTTACATTTTTATTTGATAATGTTGGCAAACATTTATGGAAATTAGAAAAAACTATAAAACAATATCTAGTTATCTAACGTGATTGCCCAGTGCAAAAATGAAGAGAACCATTATCGGCCTTTCGGTTGGAGGAGGTTTTGTCATTGCCCTGGGGGCCATCCTAGGATGGGTTGTTCTGCCACACGTTTTTGAAAGCACTGTTAAAAAGGTGAACTACCGGTTTTATTATCTAAACTGTTCTTTCATTCAGTAAAAAAGTCAACTTAAAAGTGGAATCAGTCCACTAAAAACTTGTGACCTCATATGCCATTAGTCAACCCTTAATCCAAGTTTACTCACTAAAGTTTTCAACTAGTGCCCTTTTATTACAGAAACGAAAGCCTATTTTGGAAAATTTATTTTATTTACAAAAATAAATACACTGAGTGAGCCCTTTTTCTTGAAGTATTTTTGTGTAAGAATTAAGCTCTAATATAAAGACCAGGGGGAGAGAACGTGGTAGCCCACCTCATGTCTAAAGTACCTTAAAATGGTATTAAACCCGAGCAAAAACTAAATATGAACGTATTTGTTCCCAAATGAGAGTTGAGAGCAGCGTTGAAACTTTAAAGCTATAAAAATATTTTGTATATGAGGGGGCTACGCCCTCTTCAAAACACGGATAAAACACACGAGGAATTTGGGTTAGATTTGGGGTATTACTTTTAACTCCTCATATGGTGATGGATTTAATCCTTAAAATCAGCAACGAAAATACATGTCCGATCACGGACGTGGATCAGTACTTATTTTTAGAAAGTTCAATGAAAGGAAGGTATGTTTTCACGGGGATCGCATCTTGGAAACTGACCCGACTGGACGACGCATCGGTGTTACGGAAGATACAGTGGTCCCTGGTATGAACTCCCCTCATTCGTCTCCCTTCATCCCTTTTTTTGTATCACTATTGTCTACCATGCGGATATCACAAATGGTTGGACAATCCTTGTCCAACCATTGTTTTCCCAACATTGTCATTGTTCTGGAAAATGGACCACAAAAATGGTTTTTGATATTGATAATGAAATACCAGTGGAACTTCATTACTCGGTAAAGGATTTTTTTTCTGTGCGTAAGCAGACCGGTGCCTAGGGATTCATTTAGCCCTTATAATATGGCTTTGGTAGAAGATTAGAGTGTACACTGGAAACCTTCATTATAAAAGCTTATTACCGACCTTCATCCGATGCAGAATATAGTTGCACATCACGTTCTTTTCTGGTGGATGGTGGCCAAGGGTTTCAAGGTCACAAAGATTCATAGGGCCCTCCAGTTTGATCAGAAGTCACAGATAAATACGTTTATTGACACATTTGTCAGTAAACGCTCTGAGGCAAAATCGAAGGTTGAAAAAGAAATCTTTAAGCTCATTTCAAATTCAAGCGTCGATAAGATGTGTGAAAGTATACGCCATAGTAGCCGTTGTAACGTTGTAACCGACCCAAAACAATGTGCCCGAATCATTATCGATCCAAATTTCATATTTTTCACGATCATAGACCCAAATATGGTCCTTTTCCATTGAAAAAAATAAGTTTAATTTTAAATAAAAATATTGCTGCTGGTAGCGCATTTTTGAAATTTCCAAGATACCCATGTTGAGATTTTATTACAATGTGTGTAAGCTCCAATGTTCGGGGGAGGGGCTAGTTCAATTGCATTATGGAGACACTGATTCACTATGTTAAACGTTAAAACAGAAAAACTTTTGGAAGATTTGGAAAATAATGAGCACAATAGCTCTCGAATGGACCACGCCAACTGAGACGAGTCCATTTACCCGGAGCTAGGGAAGCGCCAGGCCCAAAAAAGATGTTATTTTAAAATCTGAGCCAGGGAGTGACTTGAAATCCTATGGTGTGCTGTAAAGGAAAATTTTTCACATGAAGGTTAATAGAAAATGTGTAGAGAATAATTTAATTTCAGGAGCAAAGATCATGGTGATTTGCACTTTAAAATACAAAAACTATACAGATAGAGTCGAAAAGATGCCATGTCAGCCATATTAGACAAAGTCTATGTGCACGCGGAAGGTTTGAGAGTACTACCATACGGCCACTACCTTACTTCAGTTAGGCACCTATGTTTAGAATACAGACAGCGTCTTGGTTTAGAACAAATTCAATAGTTTGTAGAAGGCGGTCCGTTTTTTATCCAAAAATGTCTATCATTCTCCAACTCAGCACTGTTTTTCATAATGTTTTTATTTGTACTGTTTTATGGATTTACTTATTTTTTGCGCGAGGTGGAATCATTTTATCTTAATAAGTGCTTAATAATGTACTAATAGTGTTTTTTTTAATATTATTGATTACTGTCCCCTTTAAATAGATTCAAGTTTCTATTTTCCTTTAAAAATATAAATACATTTTAAAAATGTCTAATGTATTTATTTATATTACAGTAAACGTGCATTTAATTTTTTTCTGTTTAATATTATGTCTGTTTAGTAGTTAGATTCGGTTAGTTGTTTTTTGACAGGGAGAAGAGTAATATGTATAAACTTTAAACGCCGTTTAGATCATTTCTATGCGGTCCATCATTGTCTGACAAAACAACACTTTTAGAGAAAATATTTTAAAATCGTGATAAAATGTTTTTAAAAATCCGAAAAATATCTGTTATAGCTATATGCGACAAGACTCCTATGATAAAATAAACACTATTACACGAGACATAAAATTCGTACAGGAACTTGATTTGTTTTCATATTATTGAGCCAAACTCTGGTTGAATATTGATGATTTAGCTGAATTCATTGAGGAATGAACTGAAGAGATCTTACAATTATTCACGGTCCGGTCTCACCACTAAAAACTTCCTCAACTGTTGTTATTCCTAATCTCTTTCATCAGAGCAAATTCATGAGAACACTTGCATTGAATTGTGCTTACTATATCATCTACACCAGTGGTTCCCAACCTTTTTCGGTCCGCATACTCCTAGTCAAGGCCCAAAAAGTTTGCGTACCCCTTTCTTGAGAATCGTTGTTTTACTTTTTTCTTAACTAAAATCAGATTTTCAAAAACACGAGATTTATTGTCCAATATGACGGTGCTTAAATGTACGTACAAAATCAATGAGAAACTTGAGGCTGCTTTTTTGCTAAAATATTATCAAATCTTGGCTCGATGTCACTAACGGCAATTATAAGGTCATTTTGTACACTCAGTCTGTTTCTGTGTTTGGTTTTGATCAATGACATTGCCGAAAATGACACTTCACAAAGGTAAGTGGATCCGAATGGTAACAAAGCAGACATGGCGATTTCACTTAGTTCCTTGTATTCTCCTTTCACCTCCAGCCAAAACTGGGAAACAGTTACATTTTGGAATTTCAGTTCTAAGGCGCGATCACTGGCAAGTTCGATCAGATTCTCTGTAAGCATGTCACTAAGACCGGAGCTTGAGGTCACGTCTTCAACAAATGGATTCTGGATCCAATCCTGCGTTCTATCTTGGTTCATAATCGATGGGAAATATGACACAAGTTCATCTCGCAACTTTGTCAGATGCTCCCGAATACAATCACAGATTGTGTTGAGGTTATCAATTTCACTATCGTCCGCAAACTTGTCAAGGGTCGGGAAGACACTAACGCTGTTTCTTTGAACCTTTTTAAGCCAGAACTCCAATTTCTTGATGAAAGCACACATCTTCGAATTCAGGGAGAGTTCGTCCGTCCGGAAACCTTGCATTGACAGATTCAAGTCATTCAGTTTGTCGAAAATATCCGCAAGATAGGCCAGCCTGCAGACCCAGTCCTGGTTTTCAAAAGTGAACTGAATGCAGATTTTTGCTCCAGAAGAAACATATGAACTTCTTGTCGAAGCTCGAAAAGTCTGTTTAAAATCTTCCCACGAGACAACCAGCGAACTTCTGTGTGCAGAAGTAAATGCTGATGTTCTGAACCCATCTCTTGGCACAGCAACTTGAACATTCTTGAGTTCAGTGGTCGGGCTTTGATGAAGTTGATCACTTTTACAGCCTCGTTGAGGGTCTCGTGCAGATGTGCGTTCATCCTTTTCGATGCAAGAGCTTGCCTGTGAATGATGCAGTGCAACCGCTTCACCTTTGGATTTTTCTTCCTTATCCAGGCCATGAGCCCATTATTCTTCCCTGTTAGGGCGGCAGCTCCATCATTGCAAACTGATAGACACCAGTCCCACAAGATGCCCCCTTCTGCGAAGAATTTGTCAATCACCTTGAATAGTTCTTCTCCTGTTGTTCTTGACTGTAGGTTTTGACAAAACAGAATATTTTCTCTTATGTCAGAACAATCTTGATATCGAACAAAGACGATCACCTGGGCTTCACCTGACACATCCGTGCTTTCGTCAAGCTGTAACGCAAACATCTTCGTAAACTTTATTTGCTCAATAACCTGCATGACAATATCGCTTGCAATGTCTTCTATCCTTCTTGAAATGGTATTGTTCGACACAGGTATAGACTGAAGGGCAGTAGCAGTTTTCGTGTCAAACATTATTTCACTGACTTTCACTAGTGCCGGTAATATCAGACATTCGGCGATGGTGTGCGGTTTTTTCTGTTTCGCAACTAAATATGAAACAGCATACGAAGCCCGGAGAGCCTTTGAAGAAACTGATGCCACTTTTGCAATTTCCAAACAGTTACTAGCGAATCCTTCTTGTTTACGCTTGAAAAACTCTATGGGCTTACCGACATGAGAAGGGTGCACAGTACTGAGATGCCGGTTCATATGCGCAGGTTTCATGGAACTGTTGGCCAAGACTTGACCACAAAGAACGCACTGTGCATTCACTGGATCAGACTTTGTCGCACTAAATCCGAGCCCTAGGTATTCTGACAAATATCGACGCACTTTGACCGATGATTCGTCATATTTCTTCTTCTTAGGTGCAGGTTCAGAGTTTTGGGTACCATCATTCGGCTTCTTGTTATTCCTGATCAGGAATCTATCCATCTTTGTTTGCAACCACAATTCACGAACTTCGTGTTTCAACAGATGACAAGATACTGAGCTCGCTGAGTTTAAATCGGGACCTTACGGCTATGGAGAAAAATTAGCATCGAGACCTTACGGCTATGGAGAAAAATTAGCGGGTTATTGAAAGCGAAAGTTTTGAAAATGAGTCTGAAATTACGTACAATGGGTTATGTTATCTGATTTTGAGGGAAATGTTGGAACTGAGTCAGAAACAAGTTTTAAAGATGTAGACTAAATTAATTTTGGGACCTTCGCGTACCCCCTGCGAGGGTTTCGCGTACCCCCTGGGGTACGCGTACCACCGGGTGGGAACCACTGATCTACACAATTTTTCGTGTTTCAAGTTCTCTCATAACTTTAAACAAAGAAATATATCCTGGTAAACTGAAATTTTTCCTCTTGGCATGGAATCAAGCTATAAGTAAACTCTATGGTTACATTCTACTGGATCTCAATCGAAACACACCCTAAGAGTTACGTGTGGTCTTGGATATTGTTGACAATGAAATTATCGTATATCCAGCCGTGAACAGTAAAAAGGGTCATTAGTTAAAATCATGACACTTGAGAAACTACATTTCCGTCCTAGGTAATTCAAAAGAGGAAAGCTATAGTCAAAATTACACTGACAATGGATTTATTAATCTTCTATCTCAGCTTGTTTAAATTCAACCAAATCGCCAAAAATGTTCAAAAGTTCAATTGCCAAAAGTAGTTAAGCATCAACAAAGCAGTATTGTTCACTTGCATGTACCCTAGCTTGCAAAGGGAAAGAAAAATATTTTAGAGAAAACGGCTTGTTTAAGCGACTGGTGGCTTAATGGCTTAATTTCACGGTTAATGCCAATAATCGTGGTGCTTTTAAACGGTATTCTATAGAAAAAATGGCCAAACTTGACACCAGTTGGACTCATTCTTTCACCGAAAGAGAAACTTGAAGATAATTTTGACAATTTTATTACCATTACCGACGATGAAAAATTTATTTTTGCTTCAAAATGCTCTACAGCGTGTCGACAAGCATGAGCCCTACCGTGAAACATCGCTCAAAGTAAATATCATTCACCAAACTCAACCTCTAAATATACCAACATCAGTACCACTGTCAAAACAGGAAGAAGATTTATGTAAAGCTTTATCAAGTATTGTACACAAAATGTATCATTCATATCAGAAACAAAGTAAAATACTCTTGCCTTATATCGCTGAAAATGAACATGTACAAATCGATGACAAAAAGAGTGATGTTATAATTCATGGCAAGAGTTACCATGTTGTTGATTAGGTATCAGATTCAATTGCCAGTCGTATGAGACTTAGATCATTTGATAGTCACTTGTACAAATTGTTAAAGTCATCGAGATTTCCGATAAGTCTTATTTGAAATAAAGATATTTTAAATGGATTAAGGGAACAGGTAGAAATATCAATAGATTTTTTTACATGGTGTTTG
The DNA here is from genome assembly GCF_032884065.1 of Artemia franciscana. NCBI lineage: Eukaryota > Metazoa > Arthropoda > Branchiopoda > Anostraca > Artemiidae > Artemia > Artemia franciscana. The sequence goes on from NC_088881.1 coordinate 17,081,035, forward strand.
GAAAATACTTAAACGTCAAGTGGGGTTGATGATTTAAAAGATGTCTAAAGGAGGCGTATTATTATCAGCGTATCACCTATTAGTATGCAAAAGGGTAGTCGACACTTCAGCCCACGTTTCCATTCATAATGGCTCAAGTGTTAAAACGTGTTTATGGAAATATTAGTGAAGCGGGAAGTCTAAGTTCTCCCCCATTAATTGCTAATATTAACAAAAGATTTTTCCTATTAATAAACTAACTTGTTAGTATTAAAAAGAACTTGTTACTTATAAGAAAAACAGGTTACGATGAAGAAAAAACTTATTATTATTACGAAAACTGTCTTGCTCTTAAGAAAAACTTTGTTTCTCGTAACAGAAAGCTTATTAGTATTAGATAATTAAAAAACTTGTTTGTACAAAGAAACTTTTTACTATTCAGAAAATGTTGTTACTTGATGGAAAAATTGTTAATGCTAAGAAAATATTGTTACTATTAGGAATAAATATGTTATTACAATTCGTTGCTGTTAGAAAAAAACTTGCTACTATTATGAAAAATACTTGTTAGTGTTAATATAAAAATGTTATTATTAAGAAAAAACTTACTACTGTTACAAAAAAAAACTCACTAATTTTTGTAAAAACTTTTTAATATTCAGAAAAACATATTACCATTAAGAAAAAACTTTACTGTTAAGAAAACCTCCTGCTATTAAGAAAATATTATTACTATTAAGAAAAGTGTCTTATTTGAAATAAAGATATTTTAAATGGATTAAGGGAACAGGTAGAAATATCAATAGATTTTTTTACATGGTGTTTGGAAAATACTTAAACGTCAAGTGGGGTTGATGATTTAAAAGATGTCTAAAGGAGGCGTATTATTATCAGCGTATCACCTATTAGTATGCAAAAGGGTAGTCGACACTTCAGCCCACGTTTCCATTCATAATGGCTCAAGTGTTAAAACGTGTTTATGGAAATATTAGTGAAGCGGGAAGTCTAAGTTCTCCCCCATTAATTGCTAATATTAACAAAAAGTACATGGCAGTGTACTATTACACTTGGCACCATGAACATAAATAAAATAGTCAGTGTATTCAATTTGGATCCCCAAAATGTCCAAATAATGTCCTTTTGCATACCCTCAGATTTCCTGAACCATATTCAAAGGGATAAAAAATACCCTTATGATTGTCCTTCAACTGTAAAGACGGAACGTTGGCTGCGCATATCTCGAACCGTGAAGAATATTGACTTTTTTCATCCCCTTGGACTACTGTATTTATTCTACACGCCTCATACCGAAAAATTTCTCGAGCAAAGTAGAAAATCTATTATTCAAAATCAGATGCATGTAAAAGATTTATAAACAAAAGCAGTGGTTCTCATGCCCTATTATATTTTATTTTTGATATCGCGAAAATGATTAAAATTTCAGCATTTACGTAGACAGTCCTCGATTGAATGACTATCTAGTTGAAAATAACCTTTTTTACATGTATAATATAAATTTCAATGCCCTAGCAGTCAAATGTTCGAAAAATGTCTATGAATTTGTTTAGATATAAAACTTTGATGTACATAAAAAGTCCGTGTCCTTTAAATATTTTCTTCCACGTATAGGTCACCATCGGTAACGATAAGCAGCGGCAGCTCGTCAAGCTTTTACTTATTTTGGCATGAAAAGTCAGGGTCACATTTTCTACAATATAATGTAACTTCATTTTTAATATATCTCCTTGTAAAGTCAATAATTATACTTTGACTCATAGTATAAAATTCGCTTTTTCAATTTGCCAATTTGAAACAATGTCACATATGATATTTTCATACGAAGAATCACTTTCTGTAACAGGCAAATAAAAGTCAGTAGACTTATAATTATAGTAGCCATTATCTTCACAGCGATGTCATAAACACCCGACTCTCTTATTATTCCAGCAATTGATGCTTAGACCAGGTTCTTCCTCCCTAAAAATTAAAACCACGATGACCCCAGTCTGTTAAAAATAAACCAAAATCACATTTTAGTTTTTTTGATTGTAAGTATTTTCCTATTGATGAAATTTATCATAGTGACAATTGGAGCATAGGAAACCTCTATTGTGAGAGCCACAAGCATCTTCAAGGCAGGAATTACAGTCTTTAATTTGCTAAGCATATCCTCTATGTAATTTATATGGATTGCATAATCTACACTTTTCATTGCAGTAATCAATAATGGTATAAGCCCCGAAGGATAACCAGCTGTCCAAAAGTATACAAGAATAATGCGCATGTTTAAAACATCTTTTCAATTTTGACTGTCTCATTGCCAAAATTAGCTGACTAGGGATTGATAAAAGGAATATTTTCTATGAGGAAGAGTAATCGGGTGACGTCACACATCAAATCGTTGAAAATCCTTTAGACAAGCTTTTTTAAGTGCAGACTTATTTATTGTTGGCATGGAAATTGCGCGTGTTAAATGAATCTCTAGTTAGTGCTCAAAAGCAAATCCACAGTATCATTTGCATTGTTTCAACTAATATGCCAATAAATTGAGTAAACGTGTCTGGCCTAAGACATAAAAGTTTAACACAATAGTCCAAAGATGAAGAATCATTTCTCACTATATTGTTCAGCATTCCTTGAGAAAATATTTTTCTTTGACGAGATAATTCTTGAAAATCCTCATCTAGAATCAAACTTTTTTTCCAAAGTCACTAGATTCTATATGATTTTTTGTTTCTCAAATCCAGTCATTTTTAATCTTTAAACTCTCACTACCGATTACAGCCTGACAAAGAATGAAGATTTCTTCATGCTAGTAAAATATCCAACAAACTCGCTCCTTTTTTAGAGACTGATTCACGGTTCAATTAATGTATCCGTGGGTTAACTATCATTGGCGCTAGTAACGTTTGCATGTATTGTTCACTTGCATGTACCCTAGCTTGCAAAGGGAAAGAAAAATATTTTAGAGAAAACGGCTTGTTTAAGCGAGTGGTGGCTTAATGGCTTAATTTCATGGTTAATGCCAATAATCGTGGGTTAAGTGGGTTAACTGGGTTAATATACGTGGGTTAACTATCATTGGCGCTAGTAACGTTTGCATGTTTTTTTATAATTCATCATTTCATCTTTAATTTCCCTGCTGATAATGTTTGCTAGTGACCTATTTTACCAGTGATTCTGCTGTCTATTATCATGCTAGTTTTACACAGATTGCAGTTTCGGCACCTAGACAAGATATGCTGCATGATAATGTTGTGGGGGTACACCTGTCTTCTTTTTTCATTTCGTTGAACGTTAATGCTAGGAGGATGGTGATAATATTTAGCAAATGGTAATATGCCACCAGGAGCATCAGCATAAGCAAGAAGTTGGCCGTTGTCATCAACTAAAAGTTTTATTTTTGCATTCTCTTTAGACGCTAACTTCTCTGGTGATATTACTCTGGCATATCTACCTCTATAACACTTGAATTTTTTTCGGGAATCACCGTTAAACTTCTTCGTGATCTTAAACCATTTAAGAAGAAAAGAGTAGCGGCTGTGGGCGTCATAAAAATGCCCTGGGCGTCATTGGTGATGATTACAGACAGTTCTTTCGTAAAGTTTACAAATATCAGCCTTGAAAGAAGTCTGCCTTCTCCAAAGGCACGTTAGTTTCTAAGTGGGAGACAATAGCTTATTAAAGGAGAGACATAGAAGACAGATGAATAATAAAGATTAGAAAAAATTCGAAATGTCATATATTTGGAGCATCAATTAAACAATTATTGAAAGCAAAAGACTGCACGAAATGATCTGCTGGCCTAATCCTGCAATTATAAGCATAACTGCCGGAAGTTGCATATTATAGTTTATAGTATCGGATATCTCAAGTTTTTTGCATGCATGCATTCCATACATTGATTTGAGCTTGTTTTCACCAGCCCACGGTCTCTAACTGCATAAATGGGTTTTTTTTTAAATTGAGGTGCATTTTAACAATGTGTAATGACTTGATTCCTGGGCCTTTCAAGGAGCTATTTGCGGACGCCTCAAGGAACTCGAGGACTGTGATTGCTCAGCTCACTATTATTATATTATTCTAGCTATATTTGAGCTGCAAACACAACATAATAAACCAAACGCTATACGGAAATACAGGAACTCATTTATCATGAGTGGTTATAATATATCCAATATTGTATGAATTAAAAAAGTAGGAAATATAGCCAAGAAATAAAACATTTCAATTACAGGTGAGTCTGGAAATTTTATATCTATCGTATCAATTATATTTTACTAGCTGTTGGGGTGGCACGAAGCCCACCCCAACAGCTATATATCTATATATATATAATATATATATATATATATATATATATATATATATATATATATATATATATATATATATATATATATAAATATATATATTATATATATATATATATATATATATATATATATATATATATATATATATATATATATATATATATATATAATATATATATATATATATATATATATATATATATATATATATATATATATATATATATATATATATATATATATATATATATATATATATATATATATATATATATATTAACTACGTAAAACTTGCGAATATACAACATTCTTCGCTGTCCCATTGTCTGTGCATATAAATAGATTGTCAGGTTTACTGACTCTTGAACATGCAACATATAATTGTCCATGGGAAAAACAATCCGTATTCAAATCTATACCTCATTATTCTAATGATTGCCCTTGAGCTTTGTTGATGGTGATTGCTACTAAATAGATTACAATACTAAATAGACATATAAATAGATTGTCAGGTTTACCGACTCTTGAATATGCAACATATAATTGTCCATGGGAAAAACAATCCGTATTCAGATCTATACCTCATTATTCTAATGATTGCCCTTGAGCTTTGTTGATGGTGATTGCTAATCGAACATTCCCTGTGTCACCGTCGTCATTTGTATATCCCCCCTGTGCCCCCCGGCTTCCCTTGATGGTGATTGCTAATCGAACATTCCCTGTGTCCCGGTCGTCATTTATATTCCCTGTGTCCCGGTCGTTATTTGTGTCCCGGTGTCCCAGTCTGTAATTTCTCTTTGAGTGTCCCGGTCGTCATTTATATTCCCTGTGTCCCGGTGTCCCAGTCGTCATTTGTGTCCCTGAGTCCTGGTCTGTAATTTCGTCAGTCGTTAAACATGACGTGAGTCGACAAACAACTTCATGACGGCATAATACTAAATCCTTATAATGACGTCAGTCGACAAACATACATGACGTCAGTCAACACACAAACAACTTAATTTTATACATATATATATATATATATATATATATATATATATATATATATATATATATATATATATATATATATATATATATATATATATATATATATCAATCGTAAATTTTCATATCAATTTATACTTTTCCATCGGAACTCTTTAAGACTTGGACCACAAGGAGATTTTGTTTTTACTTCAAACACTAATCTATTTATACAACCTTTTCTTATGTGCTTATGCCAGATTTGCCTCTCACTCAGACTTTCTGTGTTAGCTTTTTATCCAATTGGCCATGGCTTGATGGCAACTCAATTTTAATTAAAAAATCAATGGACTCGGTCTTGGTCTTTTTATGTAATTTTGAACTTTACTTTTCTATTTTAATCCATTTATTCATCTGAGTGCGAATTATTCAATGTTGTCTTTGGTAACAGTGCATCTCCACCCCATTGAAATTCAAATTCAAGTGCCACACATAAAATTCATTTCAGTTCCCTAAATAGTCTAGTCACAAGAAAAATGAGTTTAAAGGACGTGCACACATTTTCCTATAATTTTTTTTCCAGGAAACTCTAATAGTAGAAGGATCTACTCTGTATCCAATATGGGAAGAAGCTCCAATTCCAATCAATATGAAGTTTTGGATCTTCAACATTCTAAACCAAGATGAAGTCTTACAAGGAAAAAAACCAATATTGGAAGAGATAGGTCCATTTGCATATAGGTAGTCCTCTTATTAGAACTCAGTGTGTAATAGAATCGTAAATTCACGACTTTCCAGCCCTAGCCTAATCAGCTTACATGATGTAAATTAATCTATTCCATACATAAATCCTGAAAGAAACCCAGTAAAAGCAGACCCTAAAATCAGAATCACCACATTAGCATTGATCATAGCATCCTTTCCTGCGTCAATAACGTTGACTCAGTAAAGGATGCCATCTCCCAAAAACTTTTTTTCCTGACCCCTTCCTATTTTTACAGCAAGATTTCTTTCTAACGCAAACCTATGCTAGAAATGTAAGATTAAAATTGGATATCGGGAGTGAATTCCTTTGAAGAATCGGAAGTTCAAGTGCCTTAGTTAGACCCAAACCAATCGGAAAGTCACCAATTCCCCATCAACTTATTTTCTAGAACTTGGGCAATCTATTGCCTCCCATGACATTGGGTGACAGTAATAATAAGGCTATGTTGTTATTAGCTGTCACAGGGAAGAAAATATAAAAAAAATGGTTTTAAATCAGTATGATTGGAGGGCAAAAAGGTGATCTGTGCGAAGGCTCGGTGTAAATCTAATATGCAACAAAAATGAGGCAAGCTGAAGTTGGGGACTGAGCCAATTCAATTATGGGATGTGTCCTGACTCACTGAAGAACAAGCCAAGTCCTGACTTGGGACCATGACGATTTGGATAAAAGTCACGAAATCAATCGATGCAAAAATTGAAAATTCCCAAGTTTTTCTAATTTTTGAATGAAAAGAAAATCAAAAGAAAACATGGTGACAAAAAAAGTCTTTTTAAAATGGAAATGCTAAATTGAAAGTCACAACTGCATTGACCCTTAATTTTTAGTTTCTTTCCTTTAAAGCTCGTTAGAATATTTTTTTTTTTATTAGAGGCTTCACGGTTTCAACCCAAATAATAATATGCCACTAGTTCAGGTAATTATATCACTTTATACTTTTGAGGTCTTTGTTAGCCTACACCATCTTTCAAATACCTCGACAGAAGGATTTTCTGAGAACACCTATGCTGGAAGGGCACTCTACGTGGTAACAAACTGTCGGTCAAAACTCGTTTTCAAGTGTTCTTGGCGGGAACACTACAAAAAAGTTAAAAAGCCTCGTATAGTTTCGCTTAGACTACCTGTCTTGACTTTACTCTAATTAGGCTCTTGGCTCTGAAGTTCTTCATCACCTCCACCGAAGTGATAATTAAAAAGTCAACGGAGTTGATAGGCTTTACTTAATTAAACCAGCAAAAGTTTATTAATAGAGCAAGCATAAGGATAAGTGCCAAAGCAGGGTAATTTCGGAATTATGCACAGCTGGTAGGAATTTGGTAAGTACAACCAGCAAGATTGAAGTAAAATCAGCAGCAAACACTATGTTATTCCAAGTAAGCCATAAACTAGCTATCGCGCTGCAAAAACAAATGTTCAAGCGTCAGGGACCCCAGGGGGAATGCACCTTGTACGTTAATCAACAAACCGTATCACAAAGCTTTACAAACTGGTGAAATATTTATTTATTCCAATCTCAATTCACCTTTCCCTCCTTTCATTTTCTAGGTACTACTTTCTTTCCCGGCAGTAAAAAAAGTCAATCTGAGGTTTTTGAATAAAAATTCCAGAAGAGACTTTAACAGAAATAGACTTAGGGGCATAGAAATTCCCACGTTGAAAATTCTAATAAAAAGCATCTACACAATCATTTTCATTTGGGGAGAGAAGGGAGGGGGTCATTAAAATTTAACAATTAAATTACTCAAATAATGTGGAGGATGAGGAACAATTTGGAATATTTTCTTCATGTAAGAGCCTCGCCATAAGAATAAAGAATAAGGAAATTTCTCGAAAGTTGTACTAGATAACGCGTGTATATTTTCTAACTAGAGTTTTCTTCCTAGTAATTTTTGTTCTAATAATATTTTCGGTTTTTTCCCATTTCAGAGAGATGCGAAAGAAATTTAACATCCAGAAATTTGACAATGAAGACTTGATAAGGTATAAAGAATTAAAGACTTTCTTTTACGAGCCGTCTCTATCTAATGGCAACACTGAAGAACAGAAAGTAACGACAATAAATCTAATATATGTGGTAAGTTGTCTATATATAAATGATTTTCTTTACATATCTAATCCAATAGCTCCATAAAAGGGCCCATCAGCTCCGTAAATCCATCCGCCTGAAAGGGCCCATGAAACAAATATCAGTTGTCTAGATATATGCCCCGGATCTAGCCTGAAGTGAAGAAGAGCAAGACCAATTCTACTACCCGTTATAAAGCGTCACTGAACATATGTCCAAAAATGATATACTTTTCGTATTGCGTGACTTTAATGCGATAGTTGGCAATTGCCATGCTGGTCGAAAAGATGTCATGGGCATACACGGACATGGCCGTTGAAATGCAAGTAAAGAACGGCCTATTGAATTCTGCAGGGACAATCACCAATGCCACCTTTAAGCACAGACACCGCCGAAGGGTAGCATAGAGATCCCCTGATCGAGCAACCGAAAATATGATCAACTATGTTCAGATATCCAAATGGTGGAAGTCATCTTTAACTGACACTGTCTCACTACCCGGTGGATATTTTGACTCGCACTACACTCTCCTGATGTTCTCAAGTTTATGTTACAATTTCAGTTGAGGATCAACCTCAAGTTGGGGTTAAAAGGTCTCCCAAAAACCACAAAAATTCGATAGTTGGCAATTGCCATGCTGGTCGAAAAGATGTCATGGGCATACACGGACATGGCCGTTGAAATGCAAGTAAAGAACGGCCTATTGAATTCTGCAGGGACAATCACCAATACTGATGTTCTCAAGTTTATGTTACAATTTCAGTTGAGGATCACCTCAAGTTGGGGTTAAAAGGTCTCCCAAAAACCACAAAAATACCAAGATTCTGAACAGAGCTTCTCCACGACCCCACCAAAAAAGCCACATACATCTTTAGCCTGTCTACAAAACACCACCACGTCCTAAGTTCATCCACTCTGCTTGCAACTCCTGAAGAGATTGATCGATTGGCTCAACGTGCTTCCTCTTCAAACCTAGAGACTGTAAACGACATCATTCGTAGAATAGCCAAAGACGAAAAGCCTTGGATCACTGAAGAAATAATTCGATTATTTGACCAGAACATAACAATAAATCTGGCCGAAGCAGAAAAGACACCTACAAACATCTCAAACTGAAATTGAGCTTGAAATGAGGAAGGCAGTCTGCAACCAAATTGCTAAGAAGTGGAAGGACTGCGAAACCAAGTTCAAGAAAGGTATCATTCACAAGATTTTGCAACAGTCAGCGAGCTATCCTCCAAAGAAAACAACCTCAAAGTCCTTAATCCTAGACACAGGGAGCGACATCAATGATGCCAAGATGAAGCTCGAACGATGGAAGAAACAGTTTGAGGAGATATTGGACCCAGAAGTAATCACCGACCCAAAAATCCTAAACTCCTTCCCGATCATAGATCAAGACCCACCTCCACCTCTGCTTAGAAACGAGAGCAAAGCAGCCATAGAATCCCTGAAGCGAGGAAAAGCTCTGGAGACAAACGGTGTCACTAATGAAGTGATAAACGTTGGTTCAGAAGATATTGTCGACCAATTTCACAGTCTTATATCAGCCACACGATCTACTGGATATCTCCAACAGCAATGGTGAAAGCCAGCAATAGGCACAATACACAAAAAAAAAACTTGAAGAAAGAGCGTGACAACTACCAGCCCCTCAGCCTCACAAGCCACAAAACCAGAATTCTGATCAAGATCCTGCTCCGCAATTCCAGCAACCACCACCTCCACTCTTGGCGATAATTAAGCTGGCTTTCAATTGGGATGATTAACTTTTGACCGAATCATTTCTGTGCGTCAAATGGTGGAACAGTTCATTGAGTTTAACAGAGACCTTTATCTTACGACAGGCCTTTGGCGTAATATGGAGAAAAGAGTTGTGACATGTTCTAAGACATTATGGTGTCCCAGATCAAATAGCCAGTTTTATTGAGGACATGTACAACCAATTCAAAAGTCAACTACTGACCACTGATGGGCTCTCTGGTTAATTCTCAACAACTTCCGGAGTCCTGCAAGGATGCCTCCTCTTGCCACACTTGTTTAACCTGTTACTACATGCCATCCTCTCCCTGATACCTGTCGAATATGGAGACAGAATAGGAGGAATACTAATTGACAAACCAGCATATGCGGATGATATTGACCAGAGGTCCACTACCGCCCTAGAACTCCAGAGACAGGCTGACTGCATCTGCCAAGCAACGAAGCCGTTTGGTATGCAGGTTAACGCAAACAAGACCAAAGTCATGGTCACATTAAGGCAAGAGATGACAAAGCCCCTCTCGATAGTAATAGACGGTGAAGAAGTGAAAACAGTCGATCAATTCCTTTACCTCGGCAGTCTTTTGACAGCTGACAAAAAATGGAGTCTTTCAAGGCAACTATCCTTTTAAACTTCTGTATTTAGAGTTTTTTCTCTAATTGACACGACTCACTTTTAATTCTAGTTCATTAATGAACTGTTTGTATGATGACAAGGAACAACAAATATAACGGTGATGTAAAAATTTATAATAGCTGGAAAGTATCCAATATTTTTTTTTTGGGGGGGCACCCTTTTTTCATCCCTCAGTCTTTACTCTAACGTTTAACTAGAGATATCACATTGTTGTGTGAAAGAGTGGTTAAAATCTGAATCAGAAACCAAATTACCCCATGGTACATCAGCCAGACGAGAATTAAGTAGACTTAGCTCAGTACCACCATAACGGAAAAATGGGGGATTAAATGGTGATGCAATACGCTGCGCTTGATCAGCACTCTTATATCGGGAAATAGCGGGAAAATGATCACAAGTTATCTAAGACATCTAGTGACGAAAAAATATTATCGATAAGAGACGCTTGTGTTTCAGTAACTCGGGCTGGTATACAAACTGAAGGTAGAGTTCCCGAAGAGAGCATCATTGACAGAAAGTCAATAGTTGAAGCAGAATTTTGATCTAGCAGGTTGAGGTTAAAATCACCCATAAGGATTAGTTCACAGGGATGTTTTTGGACTGAGTCCAAAACTTCTTCCAGAATTTTCAAAAACGAAGGAATAGATCCACTGGGGGACCTATAAACCAAACCCACAACAAAATACTTACGCATTGATTTAATCTCAATAAATAGGGATTCAAAGATTCCTTCCTCATTTCTGCTCAAATCATTTCGACGGCAGTCGATAGCTCTTGAGGAGCTGATCAAAGCATATGTCATTCATTTTTTGGTAGAAAAATTCCTTAATGAGGTATACCAGTTTGAAAGTTTAAAGGGGTTGACAACTTCAGTTGTAAGGTACACACAGAAACCAAAAATAAACCAATACCAATTGTGAGACATATAGGGGAGTTTTAAGCAACAGTCGGCTGTTAGCTCATAATCATCTTCGGCAATGAGGGGCCTGCTACTTTTGCTAGTTGGTATACTTATCATTTGTTTCCGGTGTATTTGGTGGTAAGAGCAATTTGGTTCCAGTTGTAAGACATCTAGGGAACTTATAGGTAATAATCGGCTGTTAGGCTACAATCGTCTTCAGAGATGGTGGGTTTACAACTTTTGCGAGTTGGTGTTCCTATTATTTATTTTAAGATCCTTACATATTAAAAACTTCTGCGTTTAATCGAAGCGAGGAAACAAAACCAAAGTGTTACTTTCGCAACACTTTACTCGGCGAAGCTGAACAAAGGCGGTCGCAACAGCTCACGTTGCCAATGCAAGGTAGATCTAGTTAATTTTTGAATCTTTTCCACTAGCCCTGCCTCTTGCTGTATTGTCAATAAGTTTCGTCATGTCCTTCCTATTAAATTTAAAATATCCTGATTCTTGAAAATACTGCTGTTTTGAGTTTTATTCATTATAAACAAGGGAAAATACAAATATGTAATTTACATGTTTTTTAAACGAAACTTTTCTGTTTCATTCTAGTCAATTGCAAAGATAATTGAAGATGCACTCGCCAATACGAATGAATACATTGTCAATTCTGTTTGGAATTTTCTAAATTCCCGATTTGAAAGTATTGGAGAAGGCCTATTAATGGAACGCACTGTAGCTGAGTTATTGTACAACGGATGGGACATTTCACCCTACCTAAAAATCATTCAAGATCTATGCAGCCAGCAATTCATTTCAACTCTTTGCAATAGCCTTGGTGCAGGAGACATTTTAGAAGAATTGGGAAAAAACCCATATTTTGGACTTTTTTCTAGGGTTTGTAATTTCCTTTGTTTCTAGTGTCACCAAATAAGAAAAAAAACTAGAAAAAAGTCTTAAAGAAAGCTTAGAGGCACTGGATGCCTTTTTTATGCTCTTCCCAAATTTAATAGTCGCTTCTAGGGCAAATTACATTTTGAGCCCTTAAAGGGACTAAAAACATGCCAAAGTAACAACAATTTAAAAATTTATTTCTAAAATACTGTCTAGTAAAAAAAAATGCCATTTGTGGCTGATTCAGGAACGGCAATTATTATTTTCAACAGTCTTAATAGTAAAATGTTACTTTGAAAACCAATTTGCAGGAATAATTAAAAAAAGACTAAAAAGACATAATAAGAAAAAAGATAAATAAGAAAAAAAGATATAGCTTAGAAAGCTTAGAAGCTAAAAGAAGCTTAGACTATCCTATGAAAATAAAGAACAAAATTGAAAATTGAAATGCATGGAAATTGTAAATAAGAGAATTGCTGCCCCTCTATAAGATAACTTCCAAGGTCTGCACGTCAATGTTGCAAATCTAAATCTGATTATGCTCTCAATAAGCAGAAAATAATCTTTAGCTTAAAGAGATATGGGACGTGGAAGTTCCTTGGAGGGTTACGATCCTCCTCATGCAAAACATAAATTATGTTTGTTTGAAGTTTTAAGGCAATGCGTTACTTCCGTTTTTAAAAAAAAAACTTTCTTTAGTAAGTAAGTAAAAACAACTTTTTTTTTCGAGTAAGAGAAATTGAAAGTTCTCGCTTAGGAGTGTTTGCGACGTTGAATTTGATGGTAATCTTTGGATTTAGGTAATCTGCTGTTTAGATTACTTTTCATCATTTTTCTAAAATTTCAGAAATTCACTTTGCTCTATGGGTAATCACCGCAAACAAGAGGTGCTTTTAATACACTATCACCACGTTTCTCCTTGTTTAATAGTTTTGGGGATTATTGATAAGGGTTGCTCTTAGCTTAATTTCGCTGCTAAAATCCAAATGCAAATTTGTCTATACTGATAAACTTTTGATTCGACTTGAGCATCCTTTGAGTAAAATCTTGACTGACCTTTAAAGATAATAAGTTTTACATATTTTGAATCAACAAGAAATGAAGATTCCCTTAAATTATCTACTGTCTCCTAATAATAACTAAAAATTTTGATTCCGAGCAAGGCCTAACGAGTACTTTATTATACTCCTTTCTAGGGAATGCAAGTGTTTGCTTACCTGGGGAAACCTAGGTAATGTTTGTTGAGGTTATTCCCCGCACTTTTTTAAGAAAACCCAAAATACTTTAGATCAACATATCCTTAAGATCCAAGGTTCAATGATATTTAACAAGCTTACATTTCTTCAATTACTTATTTATAAATCTTTCAACAAAGTTTTGTGAGTCATCTAACTAAGGACATTTGCTCTGGGTGTTACGTGTTTGCACTGCCTTGAAATACATATTTTTTGCAGTTAAAATTTATCCCTTAAAATTTTGATGCAAAGGATTGTAGGCAGCGATGGTGCGCGAGAGGGGAAGACCCGGGGAAGAATCTAGCCACCTTTCAATAACTTTCAGATAGTAATAAAGGAAATAGAACTCACAATTTTCTTTCAAGTAAATCCTCTCTTGCTTCATATGACCACTGGTTCGAAAAGATAAACCATGGTAAAAACAAAAGAACGCACCAGCAACATAAACAGATCGAATTTTCATATTTTAAGAGTTTAAGAACTGAAAACTGCATAAAATGGTTTGTGGACATTCATAATTTGACGGTACAATTTTCATCAGTTTTATATCACCATATTGCGTCCCTTTTCAAAAACTATGAAAATTTATTATGTCCAATATCTTTGAATGTGTACAAGTATGCTGAAAACTACTACTACTACTAATAACAACTCACAGCAGCACCAAGTCACCTGTGGCCAACACAACTCTCACGCTCCTCCTCCATCCCATTCTATTCAAAGCTTCCCTCTTTACACCCTCCCAAGACGCTCCCATTTCCGTTAAATCTTTCCTTCCTCCAACTCCAACCGCAGACGCCCTGCTTTTCGTTTAGCTTTAAAGGGTTGGCCAATGAGGACAGTCTCCAGCAATATATCATCCTTTATCCGCAGAACGTGCCCTAGCTACCTCAACCTATAGCCTTAGCCATTCTATCATTATAGGCTTAGAAAGCATGTTCTAACCATGTTTATTGCACAGCTTACTGAGATACGGTCAGTTAGTAAGGTGTCAAAAACAACCTATTTACCTAGTCTTGGTAAATAGGATCCAAATAGGATCCAACCTATTACCTATTCCTAGTCTTAGTGACTTAATCTTCTTGACGTTAATATTCAAACCTATTCTTGGACCTGAACTCGTAAAACTTCTAAAGGGTCATTTATTTTGCTTATATTTTCATCTGGGGGCTTAAAACATCAGCACTATCTGATTTCTAGTGTTGTCCTCCTTAGAAAGACTCCATCAAAATGATCAAAATAAATGGGGTAGAACTCAACCCTGCTTAACTTCTAATTTAACTTGAAACCAGCAACTACCCTCATTTCCTTAACTGCGTCAATGTTACTCTCGTCTCGTACATAGTACTAATAACGCTAATGAATTTATCTGGTATACCATGCAAGGATAGGACCTTCGCTAAAGCTCTTCTGTCAGCTGAATCAAACGATTGCTCAAAATCTATAAAACTAAGGACTAAAGGGGTTTGACGACTCAGGCACTTCTTAATTATTAATATAAGGGTGAAAATTTGGTACACATTTATGTTTGTCATAAAATGGAGAGTCTTTGAAAGCAACTGTCCTTTTAAACTTTCGTATTTATAGTTTGTTTATTTCATGACAAGGGACACGACTCACTCTTAATTCTAGTTCATTAATGAACTGTTCGATTAAACAAAAACATGATGACAAAAAATAAAAAAAATAACAGTGATGGAAAATTTTTAATGGCTGGAAAGTATCCTATATTATTTGAGAGGGGTGGCACCCCCTTTTCACCCCCCTTAATCAAGTTAATCTAAAAACAGTATAACAAAAATAAAATATGCACCACGTTGTTCTTGCGCTAAAACTTTTCTATCTCGAGCCATTGACATAAAAAAGAATAGCCAAACTCCAATATAAGAGAATGATGGCTGCTTCACTCGTGTATTGTTTTAAGTTTTAACATGGCTCTTTATTTTTATTCGGAAGGCTGTAATTAAAAATATATAACAATCTAATTTGTAAATGAATATTGAAAACATCTTATTAGAGTTATCTTATAAGAAATATCTTAAAAATATTAGACCAGTTTACATCTATTGTAGCGATGCCTCTCAAAACATTGACCAATGGTTACAAAAAGCACGTCTTTGACCATCCCTCTGTGGAGAAATATCATAATTTGTTTTCTTATAGATAAGAACTTAAAACTTCTGTCGAAGTTTGTTATTTATATTGAGTTTGATTTTGTGATTTTCATCTATATCGAGCCTCTTTTTCAAATATTTTCCGTCATTTTATATGATTATCAATTTTTAATAAATATACCCTTGTTGAATAACTTTTATCTTTTTTAGTTCTTTATTTTAGGGATCATCGTAGGAAGTAAGTTATTTCAATGCATATTTAATTTTTATGATTTTGGGTTTTAGAGTTTTTGTTTTCATGCGACAAAGGGAAGCTATTTACTTACTGACAGATTACCATGATCAGTTATAGCTTTTTCAGGCAAATTTTACAATATAGATTTGAGTACATGTTACATGAATACTTGGTTTCCAACTAAGTTAGCATTTATTATACTTTAATTTCACCGATCACAAACGTGAGGGTAAGTTTTACCGGTAATTTCAATCTTGGTAAAATTAGTCAACTTAAAATCTGCATGAAAAAAGAACATTAGTCACTGCACAATTTATAATTTTTCATTTTTTTTTTAATCTATTTCCTTATATAACACGATTTGCTTTGGATAAATCCAAGATGTCCCACCACCATTGCCTCCTCCTAAAAGCCTTTTTTATGATTATAAAAAATTCAAATATTTTTTCCAGAATAACAATAGCGATGAGGGTGAATTTGCCGTTGGAACCGGATATTCCAACTATATGTATACTGGAAAGATAATGTCATGGAAGGAAGATTACCTTTTGCCGTATTGGGACAGACCTTGGGACGAAGGGAACTATTGCAATATGATAAATGGTACGGATGGCACAAGGTTCCATCCTTTCATAGAAGAGCATGAAAGAATTTACATTTATCAAGCTGATTTGTGTCGGTAAGAATTTTAGCCAATCAAAGAATTTACGCCAAATATTGGAGACATAAAATGCAGCTTTCTTAGGAAAAGAACTTAGTTTTTTTTATTTGTTTTTTATTATTGTTTTTTTGGTCGCAAAGGCTGCGGTTCTGATTGAAAAACTGCGTTCTTGGTCCCGCAAACCCCTGTCTAATTTACATCCAGAAGTGAAAAAGGTAAAGAACCGCGTGAGGGTTTACTTACGATTGTGGAATGCTTTCGATCAACCTTCTTAAGAAACAGTGTTTACAGGCAAGCAAAAAAAAACGGCGAAAGAATGAAAATCTTGCTTAGGCAATGCAAGGCCCAATGCGTGGGACGCTCCAAATAGTAGAAAAGACTAGAATTATAAATAGCAGCATGTGCACTCCCTAATCTAAATCGAGATTAAACCATAAGAATTTTGTACGCAATTTTTTTATTGGCATATTACCCGGATTTAGGTAGTATATTCAGAAATATTTTTCTAATCTATTTAGTTCGGTCCTGGCAGTGTCAGTTTGTCAACATTGAGTTCTCGCGGTGAGCATGTTTGAATCAAATCGGGTACTTCAAAAAATAAAAAGATCAGAGTCCTTTAATAGAGATGGCCTGAGCTCGAAGGATTTTCCTTACGATTATCATTTATTGTTGAACCATCTGTAGTCACAGCCAGATTGAAAGCTTTGACGCTTCTAGGCCCAAGCGTTTTACCGCTCCATTTTTGCGAGATTCTCGGGGAAATTCCCGAAAATTAGAGGATAGTGGAAGCACTGAATAGAGCTCAACTGATGATCCAAAAGTAATGAAAGAGAGAGGGGATACCAAAATCTCAGGTGTCATTATTGGGAGACATCTGATAGGTTATAAGTGACCACGAAATTCCTGTTTTGTTTTGAAATCACTTTTCTGCGAATAAGCAGCGCGGCGGTAGAGAGGACTAGGCATTTCGACGATAAAGTACACCAGTCCAGCTTTTGTGAAGATCACTTCTTTGACGCTTCTAGGCCCAAGCGTTTTGCCGCTCCATTTTTGCAAGATTCTCGAGGACATTCCCGAAAATTAGGGGATAGTGGAAGCACTGAATAGAGCTCAACTGATGATCCAAAAGTAATGAAAGAGAGAGGGGATACCGAAATCTCAGGTGTCATTATTGGGAGACATCTGATAGGTTATAAGTGACCACGAAATTCCTGGTTTGTTTTGAAATCACTTTTCTGCGAATAAGCAGCGCGGTGGTAGAGTGGACTAGGCATTTCAACGATAAAGTACACCAGTCCAGCTTTTGTGAAGATCGCTTCTTTGACGCTTCTAGGCCCAAGCGTTTTGCCGTTCCATTTTTGCAAGATTCTCGGGGAAATTCATGAAAATTAGGGGATAGTGGAAGCATTGAATAGAGCTCAACTGATGATCCAAAAGTGATGAAAGAGAGAGGTGATACCGAAATCTCAGGTATAATTATTGGGAGACATCTGATAGGTTATAAGTGACCAGGGAATTCCTGTTTTGTTTTGAAATCACTTTTCTGCGAATAAGCAGTGCGGCGGCAAGTGTACTAGGCATTTTGACGATAAAGTGCATCAGTCCAGCTTTTGTGAAGAAAATAATCACTCAGTGATAATTTTTTGTGCCCCCTGGCATTTTGCATCGGCTCAGAATTTCCGTAAGCTACCGTCTCTTATTAGTGACATTGGGATGTCTGTAAATATGGGAAAGTGTAAGTTTATGGGTAGTAGAATTTCCGTGTCTCCACTAAACCTTGGTCCAATTTCATTACCTTGTTCAGATAATGTAAAGTGGCTTGGTATATCGTTTTGCCCGTCCATTTCTGGAATTTTTTCCTAAGAGGTTACAAATGCTTTATAATATTTGGATGTCATACGGTAAGATACCTCCAAATAGAGTATGTTATAATCTTTGAGTCTAGCTTAACTGTATAAGAGTTTTTGCTCTCTAGCAGTTAATGTCCGATCCAGAATCCACCATCAACTAAGGGATTTTTTTTACGGAGACATAGAAGCAGCTACTTAAAATCCCTGATGCTTTGATGCAACTGGCCAGTGTGGTGTCAAATAGAATTATGGATACTAATAATGTTGCTTCTGTTACTGATAAAAAAAGAAGTATTTTTTTCAACTGATAGTAAGGAGCAATATTAGAACTCAAAACGAGAAGAAATTTTTTCATACATGAAAGGATTTCCTCCCTATAATTTCTATTACGTTTTGAGTTTTAATGCTGCTCCTAATTTTAAGTTGAAAAGACTTGTTTCTTAAATTTAATTTCAGATCGTTTTTCAGATTATCTCGGTGAATCTGGCTTACCTTCCATGAATTATTCCCTCCTTTCATGGGAAACTCCTCTGTGAAAAGTTCCTCCCACGTAAAATACCCCCCCTCCGTAAAATTCTTGTCGGAAAATTAATCATCGCTGAGAATCCCCCTCTTCATAAAATTTCGCACAGAAGATTCAGCTTAAAAAAATTCTCCTTAGCATAGTTCCATTTGAAAAAGACTAAGTTCTAATCGTTTTCTGATTGCTCCAAAAATACCTACTTCTGCTGAGATTATTTCCCGGAAATTCAAACACGCTGAAAATTTCCCCCGGAAGATTCCCCAGGAACATCTCTACACGCGTAATTTAAGTATTTATTTTCTTTATTTCCCTCAAAAAATGATGAGTAGGCTACAATATAATATAAAGAAAAGACAAATGATAACACTTACAATCGAAAAATATCAAATATTGATCAAACACTTAAAAAGAGAAAAAAAAGATACGAAAATACTTGCTAAATAATTTAGCCTATAAATCATCAAGAGCCAGAACTGTTACTAAAAAACGGAAATAAATTGTGGCCTAAAAGGATAATTTTTGCCTTATCTTCAAATTTTTTATATTTTTTCTTTATACAGACTACAGGATCCTTCACTTCAGCTTTAAAACAATCTCAGTGTTACTAAAAGAAAGGGGGAAACCAAGTAAAAATTTACAAAATTTAGGAAAATTTAATGGGCGAAAGATCAGAAGGTCTGAAATTACGGAAGAGGAGGGACGGGAACAATACTTGAGGCAGAGCAACAGCGCTATACATATGGCCAAGGACGTCCCGACGGTAAAGACCCCGAAAACGAATTAAAATACCAAATGCCTTGCGTAATTTCATCTGAACATGCTGAACCAGGACTGGTTTAAAATCTCTTTTCGAAGCAGCATAAGGTAATTCCAAATAAGTGACTATTGGTGACGACTGGAAAATAACACCATTGCCGCAATCGAGAGTCGCCCTAACATTATCCTCTAAACAATTTACAACAAAAAATTGACATTTTTCAAAACTGATAGAAAGGCCCAAACCTTTTAAACAATTAAATAAAATATTAAAATTAGAAACAAGACTAGACTTGGACCGGCTTAGAAGGATAATGTCTTCAGCATATGCAATGTAAGTCAGATTTCGAGACAATGAAACAAAAGAGCAGGAAAGAGAATTAAGGGCAGTAGCTAAACATGAATTGAATTTATAAGGAGAAATAATTCCTCCTTGTCTAATTCCTCTATCCATTCGAACTAATTTGGACTGAGATGAAGATGAACTCGGACAAATACGGATCTTTAATCCAGAATACCAAGAGCGAAGGACCCGAATGGCAGCTAGGGGCAATCCAGCATGGATTAAAGCGAGCAGTGCAGATGCATGAGAAATGTTATCAAAGGCCCCTTTGATATCAACCAAGAGGGCATATAGCGGTTGACCAGAGATTCTCGCTCTTCAATAACTTTGCTGAAAGATGCATGGGCGTGGTCACATCCCAAACCTCTCTTGAAACCAACTTGATTAGAACCAGCGTCAAAAATTTCAAGAAGATCCTTCAAACACAACTCAAACATTTCCTAATCATAGAACCCCTAGTAATTGGCCTCCAGGAACTATAAGATGACAAGTCTTTTTTCCCGCTCTTAGGAATAGGCGTAACAATGCCAATATAGAATGACGATGGTAATAAACTAGTAATACGTAAAAGGTTGAAAAATGTCAGTAGAGTAATAAGAAAAGAAGAAGGAGCAAGTTTAAGGTGATTAGCAAATACGCCATCATGATCCTTAGCCGACTGCGCCTTTAACGATTTGATTGCTTTACATAACATATTCTCAGAAATCCTGTAAGGTTGAAATATTCTTCAACCTTTCATCTAATTGCAACACAACACTGTTAGAATCGTGCAAAGTCGACAACTTTGAAAAATAATTTTCCCACTCTTTTAGCGATGGTGTGGAATTAGCATCAGGCATGTTAGTCCGTCTATTGCCTCGGAGAACTTTCCAAAGAAGAGAGAACAAGAAGAGATTCTTGTCCTTGTCGTTATCAATATTTGAAGAAGCTTCTTCCATGATCAGGCTATTATGACGACGGAGCTCCGCTTGGAAATCGGCCTTTCTCTTTTTCATTAGCAAAAAAGCTGGATACGAGTCTCTAGGCCTACCAAGCGCCCGCCATTCCCAATACGCTTGTTTTGCCGCCTTATTAGAATTTACCAAAAATGGATTGAGGCTCCAAAAAGGTTTTTGCGCGCCCAATCTTATCCTATTAGTAGGAAAAACTGCCACAGTACCATACTTTAAGCAATGGATTAATTCAAATAAAGACAATTAATAGTCAAAGAGGGATTACTGTCCATTGGATCCAAACTATCGGGAATAAAAACTTTATCAGTTAAAGTCCCAACTCTTTCTTGGTAAAGCGGTTTAAAATTTGGATTCCAATCCACCCGATCAAAAATTTAAGAAGCTTATTACCTGAAAAACGAACTGGGGAAGGAAGAGAAGGCAAAGGGGGTAAAAGGAACTGAAGCGGCGTGTGGTCACTAACGGGGAAATCTTCGATTACAATAACCACAGGCAAAGGATCACTTGGGTTAGAAGAAAAAACATGATAATGTAATTTTCTTACGCACATCTACAAAAGATCTACAAACACGTGCTAAGAAAGCCCCAAAACGCTTGTTGCCAGCAGGTGGTAGTATTCTTTATTCGACATACTCTGATAGCGCTATTCTATTATTCTACATGCCATTCATACACGTGCAACAAGCATTCTACTTACGTAAAACACACATATAATTACTTTTGTTATGCAAGGAAAAATATTTTCACAATAGCTTTGAAGGGTGCCATAAAGCTGTTTTTTTTTTTTTTTTGAATTGGAATTACATCCCATACAAGAGATAAAGTTTCTCATTACAAAAATAGCTCTAGTCGTATTCCTAAATGGATGTACTAAATTTGTTACTCCTTGCGTGTCAGTATTATGAAAATCAGTATTAATAAAAAAAAATGAAAGAAGAGGGAAGTTCATTATTGAGATACTTATAAGAAAAAATATAACTTAAAATCTCTAGATTTTGTAATATAAAGAAACTGATTCTTAACATAAAAATCATTGATATTATAAGTGATCAAAGTTTCAAAGATAGGAATGGGACCAAAATTAGTGATAAGGAAAAAAAGACACAAAGGAAAATGAAAAATCTTTTGATAGCTTGGATGTGAAGGAAGATTTGTTTTGTGAGGAAAAATTAGTGACAGTACTAAAAGGATTAAAAAATAATACGGTTCGATTTGCTAATAGTGTGGTAAATGAGTTTCTTAAATATAATGGCTCTGAGGTTAGAAATAAGTTCCTGAAGGTAATGAATAATATTTTGAATAAGGGGAAGTACCTAGCAATTTTACGAAAACCATATTTAAAGCACTATATAAAAAAGATGATAGGAGTGAGGGTCGTAATTATCGAGGCATTAGTTAGGTCTCTATAAGTAGCAAATTACTTAGTAGTATGATACTTTTTAGACTGAGACATGTTGTAGACAAAGTATTAAAAAAGACCAATGTGGTTTTAGAAAAGGTAGTGGACGTGTCGACCAAATTTTCACTCTTGGGGTAATAAACAAGAAGTGCCTTAGTACGGAATAACACGGCTCAATGGCAACCGAAACTCTAAGAAACAGATTTCTGATATTGATAGATTAATAAAAAAAATCGATCAAACCTTCAGATCAACATTGATCAGACCTCTACACTTAAATAGGCATCTGGATGTAGATTCCTTGGCCTCTTTTTAAGAGAAAATTGCTTATCCAACTAAGCTCCCATACGACACAAAGAGAACCCTTTTGTAGAAGTTTCGACTCCTATATACAAAATCTGGAATTTCCCATTTTTTGTCAAAGGAAAGATCACAGGGGGATTTTCAGAGAGGATAGAATTTTCTGGGGGAGGAATATTTTACGTGGGAGAAACTTTACTTAGTGGAATTTTCTATGGTAGAAGAGGAGTAAGAAGCAACACTAAACTCAAAATGAACAGATATTATTCTGTATGCGAGTTCCCCTCTCCTGAATGCCTGGCTATTCAGGCTGTATTGTGACTTTTTGTCCCAGTTCTTTAAGAACGATCCATGAAACACAAGTTTATTCATAATAAAAACTTTTAAAGGTTCTTAAATACTTTAGCTTGAAGAGCGAGGTATAAGGTAACCCCTTCATATACGGTATAATTTCTGCTCGCTATAGGTCTTAATGTTGGTTCTTACTTTCAGTTGAGAACACTTTTTTTATTATTTAATCATCAATCAAATAGCCCAAAAACTTTATTAATTGCAACATAATTTTTGTAGCTTGTAACACAAGGTTAAACAAGCTACACATCATTAATTTATTTTTCAAATATTCATAAACCAAATGATACATATGCATACGCTACATGAATAATATGTATTTGGTTTAGGTCAGTTTTCTTGGAGTATGAAAGAGACACAACTTACAAGGGCATTAATGTGAAGAGATTTGTTTTGTCACCAAATGTTGGAGAGTCAGCTCTTATATATCCAGAAAATATATGTTTTTGCTCGAACATAAGTGATACATCTACATGTCTCCAGGCTCCTGCAACACCAGTAGATAGATGTCAGTACGGTAAAATATATTATTTTTTTTCACTGATTATGATAAACTACTCAGTTTGAATTTTGAGAGACATTATATAGACTCGTTTTGACATTCTGAATCATATATAGCGACATGTTTAGGTTAGCAGCAATCAATTACAATACATTTAGCTATAGCAACAACAGGTGAAAAACAAATATAAGGAAAATATAGAAAATTTACAGTTTATCCATTTTTTAATATATTACCTCATTGTATTTGCCATTGCTTTTCTAATGGTACTAGAACAGGCGGTTAAAAGTTGTACAACAGGCTTTTATCTATAATTTTCCTTGACAAAAGATATTGAGCTAATTAAATACTTTTCTTGTAATCTTAATGCAAAATTGCTTCTCTGAACTGCTTGGTGCTCTGTGGGCAGAGGCAGTTTAGGCAGGGGGGAGGGGTTGAGGAGCAGAATGGTCTCTTGTCCCAAGAATAAAAATTTCAAATAAATAATCAACCATTTATATCCATTTTGCAATTTAGAATACTGATTAATACCAATTGATTGTGTTTTTGAAAACCAATCGGTTCCCCATTCGACTTTCTTTCCCCGAAAGTTGCAAAAGAGGCTTTATCGTAGAAATCCTAGCTCAGCCCCCCTCCTTGCTAATGCATGGATATAGCCGTAGCTTACATGCATAATTTTGCTGATTTCGTTGCTTTTCAGTATTTCCTGCACTTATTTCTCATGAAGTTGGTTCATAATTTCATTTAGGGTGAAAATGAGAGGGGGAAGGGAGGCATCTATTCATATACTTACTACTATATATGAAAAGACTTTTGAATGGGGAATCAAACGTTTTAGCACTTTTTTTAATTATTCTAGCTTGTTTAGAATTTGTTCTGCTGAGTCACCTTTTCAGCAAGGTCGTCCCCCAGGCCACTAAGTGCGTCCTCAAGCGTTGGTCAGAAATATGCCCTCCAGACACATAGAGCACCTCCGGGGAGAAGGAGGCACAGACAAAGGAGGGACCCAGATCCTTGTGATACATACTTGAAACTGGGGTACCCTTGCCCGTGGGTCACAAATACCGATAGAGGAAGAAGAAGACGTATAATAAATTCGCTCTACAGGGCCCATCAGCATATGGACATTCTCGTCAGTTACGAACCTTCTTCAAGCAATGGCTTAAACTATATGGTGCGTAAGATTACCATCATGGGAAGATTCTGTTTAGGAGGACAACTGCGGAAGATCTAGAACTATGAACAGAGGCCTGCGTAACGTGGGGAAGAGGAATGGTTCACCTGCAGCACTCATTGAGCAAACGACCGATTGCCTGAGGAACCGTCAGTCAAGAAATACCAATGAAACACTTTATAATGAATTTAGATTGTTCTTAACAACTTTCCTAGCCGAAAATAACTTGTGATTGGGCGAGATTTCAATGCAAGGATAAAACCCCATTATAGCCTAGCATAACATAGAAGTATCAGTCCAAACGAACGCGGAGAGTGATACTTGGATGGCACGAGATTGCTTAAGTTTACATTATCGATCAAGTTATTCCTCCTAGACATTTTTTCCGTAGACAGCAGCATAGGGCCAAGGGCTTAACTTTGGGCCCTTCCTTTACACAGATTGAAAATCATTGCATGACTGTGATTTCACAAAGGTGTACAAGGTCACCTTTAATAAAATAAAATTTAGCCATGAAGACTTTTTTACGCTGTCCATCTACACATTTTGACGTCCTTATCCCTTCAGCTACATATGTCATGTTGCTCTAGAGGCATTTTTCGATTTTCAGGATTTCAGGGTCTCTGATCACTTTTGTTTATCACAATGAGTGCTCATCTCAGAATTTACAATCGAGTGAATCTTTCCCCAAGTTTTTACCATAGCCCGCTCTATATGATGATCCCTGGAAGAAAACAGCAATAATAATATTACATAAGAGGCACTTCATTCTTTACTAATTCAAAAGCTATTGCATTAACTATGATAAACTTTAGTAGTACTAATTTCATAATTATTTTTACTCTTCAGAATCTCACTGAAATCACTAGTCTTGAAATTAAAATAAAAAATTTGATTGCATTAGGATCAAACATTTCATGGCAATGAACTGTAAATGAGGAGTGGCCCGGCTGAATATTAACCAAAACTAAAAAAAAAAAAAAAAACGGAGGTTTGATACCAATAGATACATCAAAAGATTTGGATTTTTATGCGAATTTAATATATATATATATATGTTTCATCAAGTTTAGTTTTACCCATCAAGAGCTACGAGCCTGAGAATATCTGCCTTATTTTCGAAACTAGAAGGAAACACCCCCTAAAAGGCATAGAATCTGAAGGAAAATCACACCATCAGATGCGGCGTATCAAAGAATCCTCCTGTAGAGGTTTCAAGCTCCAATCCGGAAAAACGTGGAATTTTTTTTTCTCAGAAGAAAGATGTTTTTTATTTGTTTTTTTTTCAGGGGTGATCCTATTGACCCAGCTTACCTAGAATATCGCAAGGGGGCTCATTCGAACGGAAGTTCTAGTGTCCTTTTAAGTGGTAAAAAAATTGGAGAGTGACTAGGCCCCCTTCCACGCTAATTTTTACGTAATACAAAAAATACGAATATAGAAGTTCGTTTCGTAAGTCATTTTGTAAGTCAATTCGTACATTTTTACTAATAAAAACGTTCGTAAAAATTATAATTTCTAGTTGCCTTTTTAAGTAACCGAAAAATTGGAGGGCAAAAAGGCCTCCTACCCCACCGCTTTTTTCTCAAAATCGTCCTATCAAAACTACAAGAAAGTCATATAGCCACAAAAAATTAATATGCAAATTTCGTTTTAATTATTCATGGGCGGAGAGCCGGAATTAAAACATGTATTAATTCAAAAAAGTTTAGAAATTTAATAAAAAAACAATTTTTTCCAACTGAAAGTAAGGAGCGACATTAAAACTTAAAACGAACAGAAATTACTCCCTATATGAAAGGGGTTGTCCCCTTCTCAACGCCTCGCTCTTTACGATGAATTTTGAGTCTTTGTCACTACTCTACTTTTCAAAACAATAAAAAAAATTGCGTAAGGAGCGGAGCGCTGAGGAGGGAACAGCCCCTTTCATATACGGAGTAATTTCTGTTCGTTTTAAGTTTTAATACTGCTCCTTACTTTCAGTTGAAAAAACTTGTTTTTATATTAATTGGAGTCAAAACTACTTCTGCCCATGATAGGACAACACTTTTTAGATGACTTAAAAGTAAAAGCTGTAAAGTTTCCAGCAAAACCAGTATACTGGTCTTCGGTTAAATTAAACAGATATTTCAGTTGAATGTAGGATCTCTATAAGTTCAAACTGAGCATCCAAATGTTACAGCATTATTCAGTTAGTAGGGGACGTTTCTCCAA
Source organism: Artemia franciscana (assembly GCF_032884065.1). Classification (NCBI taxonomy): domain Eukaryota; kingdom Metazoa; phylum Arthropoda; class Branchiopoda; order Anostraca; family Artemiidae; genus Artemia; species Artemia franciscana. The sequence goes on from NC_088881.1 coordinate 17,107,930, forward strand.
GGAAGTTGCAGTCCTTTTGGAAGTTGTTGAATTAAACTATCTGCAAATAAAATTTATTGTTTTTTATTTTCATTTTTCTCAAATTTCCACGTTTAAGTTATCACGATAACGGTAAAAAAATATGGACCTAAACTAGGCTATCGGACTTAGAGCGCTTTTGAAAATTAAGTAATCTTTAACCTATTGTGACATCAAACTCAGTTGCTATTCATTTTAGAATCGCTTTTCAGGCCGCATATGTGGTGGGCTGAAGCCTAAAATTCCTTGAAGCAACAGTAACCATGTATTAAACTCCTACCAGTTTTTATTTTTGTTTTTCTTCAAGCTAGTTTCATATTGTACTTCTAGTTAATTCAATTGATGACCTATCTTGATTTTTAAATGTACATGTTTTTTAGGAGCACCAATAGTAGGTTCTACCGCTCATTTCTTTGACGGTGATGGTTACTACTTGGGACTGCTGGAAGGTCTTTCGACGCCCAATATATCACATCAGACTTATGCAGAGATAGAACCTGTAAGATATATATGTTTTATTCAGTACTGGATGAACCAGTCAGCCATATAAATCAATTGCAAAGGATCCCTGTATATCTAGGGTGCGCTGAAATTAATTTTTTTATCTTGTGAACATTCGAATTGGTCAAAGCAGTCGAAGTAACTACTTAGGATCGAACTGCTAACTGCACTGTGAAAAAAAAATTTGGCATTTTCTTATTTACTAAGGCTATAGTTTGGATACAAATTAACAAATGGCAAAGCGCAACCTTGGTAAGAAATATGTTTAAGTGGAAATTCAATTTTTTTTTTAATTGATGTTATACTAATTACATTAGTTCATTTCCTGTAAAAAAATCTAGTTTACTTTGTAAAGATGATACCATTTGAAAGTTCAATTTAAATTTTACCAAACAGTCTTATTATAAAAAAACATTTTGTTTGCTCGCAAAGTACTGAAAAGGACAAGTTTGGTTACACCAGGATTTATAGAGGGGAAAAACTTACTGATATCAAATTTAGAAAAAGATAAAATGTGGAAAGATTTTACACCAAAAAATTCCCTGACAGTGACAAGGTCATTAAAAATATTATAAAAAATAAAAATCATTTGCTGATGTAATTAACGAAAAGGACTCCCATTTTTTAACAAAGAGGAACACTATTTTATTGACTCCTCTATTAAATTGAGAAACTCAGATAAGTGATATATAGTCATGATTTTTTTTTGGAAACTCAACGTTTACATATTTCCATTACGCTATAAATTGTAGTGAATTTTAGTTTATTCCAGCGGTTAATTATATTACACAGTTTCAATATCAATTAATAGAACATACATGAAAAGTGGAATGCTTAACTTTACTGATAGCGGCAAACCGTCTTCCAAATCTTGATAGTTTGGTTTTACTACCTAATTCAAATAAACAGTTTCGGTGTTTAATATAAGAAGGAATATGAAATGTCAAAGGCAATTATGTGCATTTTTTCGTGAGAACCTCTACTTGATAAAGTACATTCTGGGATAGAAGAACTATTTTACCACATACTACGAAACAAGTGCTAATATAAAAAAATACCCGAAACGTTTTGATCAAAAAGTAATAATTATGTTGTAAAATTTTATTCACAATGTTTAAGAAGGAGAATTAAAAAACAATTTCATGCAGCTCATGGCCGGGGTAACACTGACCATAAGAAAGAAAAGAGGCTGATGATGTGTATACAAACTTAAAACACTTAGGTGCGGCGAAATGGTTCATAGTCAGCTGCAGATCAACAGCTCAAAAAAAAAAAAAAAAAAAAAAAAAAAACAAGCCAAACTAGCCAATAAATAATGTAGCGCCATGTTTTGTTCCTCCCATGTTATGCAAGAGACAGTATTCCTTGGTCACTCGAATTCTATCATCTAGAAACTCTAATAAGCTGCTAATATTCTCTTTATTCTTGAAATGGTAAGTAATTTAGTCAAACAGTGAAGCCAATGAGCCCAAAGACCCTTCTCAATACCCTGTGATTTTTTACCATCAAACTTGCGATTTTTCAAGCTCTTGAACAAAAAGTAAAGAGCGATATTGTAACTTAAAAGGTCATTAATAGACTCATACAACAAGCAGAACCCAAAACAAACATAATTACTGTGAACGAAGAAATGAAACCCAAAATAAACGAAGTTTCACCGAACAATGAAGTACAAATTAAGATGAACCAAAATTTTTAAGAAAAGTGTGGCACAGCCATAAACAAACTTTATGGATGCAGCTGAAGTTAAAAGAAAGTAGCCTACATGAATCTTAGATAAAACAAAAAGCTGGCGCTTGATTTAATTATAAGCTGAACAAACAACAAAGCTACAAATATTTTCCGTCAAGTTAAAGAAATGATCTAACAATCAATATTTTGTGTTTCAAGTTCTCATTTCTTTTAGAGGGACTTGAATTCATCATTTTCAGTGGAATAAATTTTCAACATGGTAAAAACGAATATGAGTATGCCAAGTTGGCTTGGGTACAATGATCCTGTTTCACCTAAACTAATGTATTCAAAAATCTTTGAATGATTTAGATTTCAAAAAGATGAAGCATACCTCCCTTTCAACGAATATTTGTGCATAGAGCCTTTATTGTTTAAATGGGCTATTTACATAATCTGGGGCTATTTCAGCTACTTATTGACGGATCACTTCTTTCTTGGTTACCTAGTTTTTAGGATTTTCGACCATTTTAGTTGAAACTAGGAAACTAAAAATAACATTAATACACGTGAGACAAGCCGCTCTGTACAAAATCAACATTAACACGCTGACTAAGAATGCTAATAGTTTATTTTTTGCTTGTTATATATCCTTGTTTTGCTCATTCAACTCCAATTTTCATGAAATTTTTTGTGCATAACCCTGACTTTTGTTGTATACTGGAACAAGAGAGAAAATGTCTTAATTATGCCCTATTTACGTTGCAGATTACAGGAGCACCTTTTTCCGCTGCAAAGAGAGCCCAAGTAAATATCGACTTACAAGCCTATGGTAGACTACAGCAGCTTCAAAATATTTCCAGCAAAATTATATTTCCAATGCTCTGGTTCGAAGAAGTAAGTAATTAAAAATGTTGTTTTGGTTTCTATTCAGTAATTAAAGTTAAAAAAGGAATCTTTTAAATGAAAGTAAAACCTCAAAATTTATAATAATAAAAACTACCCTATTTAAAATCAGAGCAGCCACCACTCTCTCTTTCAATAAAGTTCAACAAGTCCTTTCGTGGAAGAACATTAGAAAGAAAAAAATATGGCAAATTTGCAACTAAAAGTATTTTATTTACCAATTGCCTTTGAAAGCAATTGGACTGAAAATTATATTATTGAAAGCAAACGTAAGTAAATAAGCCATATAATTTTTGAACAAGTGTAACCTTTCGTTCCCATTGATTCAACTTACATCTAACGCGAAACGGCAAGAGGATAGCGGCTGCAGAACAATCGCAGAAAAGTTCACATAAATACGATTCACAGTAGCCGTTGAAGCGCAAAAAATATTATTAGATATTTGAACAACAGGAATAGGCTAAATCAAGCTCTAGAGACCAACAAATATTCAAAGAGCTAAATTATATTAGCTCAGGCTAGCTATACCTAATTGCAAACGCAATTCTTATCTTCTATTATAATTTCTTTGGAAACACCCCTTCGGCAGCTGAGGATTAAAATCTTACACTAAAGGACAGAACCCACTAGTTCTTTGTCAAATATTAATGGTAACTTCTGATAAACATAATTAGATCCTCTGTTACTTGCAACTTGTAGTTCTAAAAAGCTTTCAGTTCAGAATAACGGACGCAATTTTCAGCAGCTCAGTAGAAATATTGTTTAACTACGTGTTTAGATAGTGTTTAACTACGCAATAATGTATAGCCGTTGAATGTACAGTCAATTTGTATGGACTATATTTACTTTTAGGGACTAATGCGGTGATGCACGGAACTATACTAACTGGATGGTTATAAAAATAGTTTTACGCTTGTCTATCTTGGGATTATTGCTTGGCCGCACTTTAAACCTATTTGGACCAAAACTGTTGTTTTGTGAAACCATAAGGCAAAAACAGGCACTTCTTAGAAAAACAAGCGTTACAGTCCATTACAGCCAAAAATATAAAAATGTGTTGAACAACTTCTAATTATTGATATAAAAACCGAATTCTTTTGATGTATGTGTTGTGAAAATCCTAGTTTTTAGAGTTCCAATTTCCATTGATAAAGGTTGTTCTTCACCAAAGGTTCGTCCCTACGAACAGTTCAATCTACACAACATTTAACAATCTAAGGAAAATATAAGTTTTTGTTAACAAAAACTAATCAATTTCTATTGGGAAGGATAGCTCTTCACTTAGAATCTGTTGCCACATACTGTTTGATGTACACCACGTATATTACCATTTTAAGGAATAAATAATTCCGGATAAAAAGCGGTAAAATTGGTGCAAACAGAATTACTGGCTTTCATATAAAGTGAATATACCACTCGATGCCTTTTTTATGCTCTTTACAAATATAATAATCGCTTCTACCGCAAATTCAGATTTAAGCACTTTTTGACCTCTTTAAAATGACCTATATATGGGGTCATTACAAATCTGTAATAGTTTAGAAACAAATTTGGGCTATATATTTGCACATCAGGGGAGTGGGAGTTAAGCATAGTATATATTAAATACGTGCTGTTTTTTTTATGTGTTTGTGCACATCGAATTTTAATGAGAAGAGAAATCACCAGAGCAACAGCACAAACACATACAAAAAATACAGCAATGGTTAGTTTCCGTATTTAATATATGCTATGCTTTACCCCCACCCCCTGATGTGCAAATATATAGCCCAAATTTGTTTCTAAACTATTACAGATTTGTAATGACCCCATATATAGGTCATTTTTAAGAGGCCACAAAGCGCTTAAATCTGAATTTACGGTAGAAGGGATCATTATATTTGTAAACAGCATTAAAAAAAGGCATCGAGTGGTATATTCACTTTATATGAAATCCAGTAATACTGTTTGCACCAATTTTACCTAAAAAGCTAATCACGTCTTTTACTCATAGTTTTTGGATTCGGATTTCTGGATTAACTCAATACTTGATTTTTTTTTATCAAAGAGTCCTTTTCACTTAACTAAATGATATTCAGCGCATTCGATTCTGAATCTTAATTAATAGCTGTTAAAAACTCAGGTTCCAGCCACTCCAGGTCTGCAATGAATGAGGATGGCAGAAAATGTTTGCATGGTCGTCTTGTGCGCACCGTGTTGTCTATGTGACAATCCCAGTAAGAAAAAGAAACATATCATGTTTTTTTTTAAAGTAAATCCTCCGTTTTATTCACATCTATTTTATTTTAACAAAGATCCAACCCTTCCTAATGTGGCCATTGCTTGGAAACCTGCTGCATTATTAAGTTCCAATTCGTATATAATTGATAGCGAATCTGAGTTGTTTTTTAGAATGATTTTGTTTTCTTTTATTTTTAATTGGTTCGTACTGAGGCGATGATACTTACTATGATAGATATGGGTAAAAGAATATACGGTTTCTTCAAATTCTAGTTTCTACACCATATTTTCAGACCAGTTATTTGATCAGCTAAAGACCGAATGCTCAAGTCATGATCTTACCATTAACGTAGCCAAGTCGAAGATAATTCGTTTCAACCCTCTGAAGCGGAATATAGATATGCCTCTAGTCCCTTTCCCGATTGTGAACGAAACAAAAATCTTAGAAGTAACTTTCACTAGTGACTGTAGTTTCAGTGCCCATATTAATTCAACCGTCCACAAGACTAATGCAAGCCTTCAGACACTTACCAAAATGAGGCGTTTTGGGTGTGATACTAAAAGCCTTCTCCATGCCTACACGTGTTATGTTCGCCCGTTGCTCGAGTACGCATGCCCGGTGTGGGGTCCATCTGCTATCCGCACAGCGTACCTACTACGCGACATAGAGTGCGTCCAGAAAAGAGCAACAAGGATTTTACTCCGAGACCGTGGCATACCCTACGATCAAGCCCTCGCTAAATTAAATTTATCTCCATTTGAAGTCCGGCTGGAACACCTTATTCACCAATTTGGAAAATTCATCCTAGCCAATAAGAGCCACCGATCTTTACTACCCGAACCATCCCCTCCCAATAGCCGAACTCGATTACGAAATAAACTTGTACCCCCTAAAGTACGAACCAATCGATACGCAAACTCATTTGTGCCTTTTTTCACATCAGTTTTTAATGCTGAGTTGCAGTGTGTGATTTTTGTTTAAATGTATGATTTTTGTGAAAAAACTGAATTTAGCTCTATGCTACGATAGTTTTTAAATATACCGATCTCTCTCTCTCTCTCTCTCTCTCATTTACGCTTAATAACTGAAAAACTATTGAAATTCAAAATAATTTTTAATCCTGAAAAAGCAAAAGTATAAGAACTCCAGAACCACCAATTTCCCCAAAAATACTGATAGTATATATTTTACTTTTATAACCCCTAGATTACGCTTTTATTCCACTAACTGAATTAACCTGCCCTTTTAAAAAAATGAAAAAAAGTATTTTTCTTTTTTTGTGGAAATAATCAGAAAACAATAATGCAACACGAAAGTGCTTAAACCACAAGTGTTTATCAACATTATTTGACATAGAATGAATAGCATTGGATAAAAATTATCACCACTATCCATAGATTTTAGAAATGTACATGTTGTGTGACATTCACTACGAATCTACTATTTTTTTCTTAGGAAATGTATTACAAATCTTGTAAGCCAGCGACCGGCACAGTTTTTAGCCTTCCATATTCTAATCTTTCAGAATCACTTGAAGATTCAGTGCAAAGTAAATGGATCACTTTGTACTCTGAATCATACTGAAGAAGAGTATAAAACAGACGGAACTAATATAGAAAAATACAGCAACCTTAAAATGCGATATGGGACGAATCGTTTGAGCTTTCGAAGTATTCACACGTTTTGTGATAATCTTCGATGTGTCGAAGAAAGGCAACAATAATCTTCTTCATGAGGATGCAGTACGACTATTTCTGTATTTTCAACGTTAAGGTAGTTTCAAGCGAACTCCAGGGTTGCTATTGATATTAGTCTTGGTTTCGGCAATTGCCACAGAAAAACCAGAAGGCTCAAATTGTATGCGTATCTTTGTTTTTAATCTCCAATACAACTCTTCTATCAGACGCTCGAGACCATATAATTTTATAAGTTCTTGTTTCTTAATCGAAGGTTTCTGAAAAATTGAAGATTAGTCGTGAAAAATCGAAAAGTAGAACCAGCAAAATTGTCTGGCTAACTTTAAATGTGTGTTTATATTGAGATTGCTTTACAAGAGGAATAATTTTCTGGCTTTTGTTCGTATTCTAAGTTCGGAAAACTATATTCTAACGTATTGGCATTTTTAGCTACTTTAACTTTTTACCTTTTCCAGGGGGCCGATCTTCCAGACGAAATAATTGAAGCCTATCGTAAAGAAGTCCTCGTACCCCTTCAAGCTATAGAAGGCGTTCGATGGGCTCTTGTCAGCCTTGGAATTTTACTTGTTTTAGCCGCCATTTTTATTTTTATATTTAAAAGAAATTAAGAATATACACATGCTGTAAAACTTGACTACACTTAAAAACATGAGGAAACATTACTAATTTGCACATACAAGATATGGTGAATCTTGAAGAAGAGGCAAAAGCAGAAGCTTTTAAGAAGGCAAATACTTGAAGGAATTTACACTTTTTTATATGATTAAGATAAAAAAAACATGTCTTTTTTGGGAATGCGGAATTATTATGAATGATATAAACATTTAATTTTTTTTAACTCGTTTTTTTTAAATCTTGCTTACTTTGGTATCTCTAAGACAAGCTCCTCTATTCTAATGCTATTTTTGAATGTAAACAACAAATTTCACATAAACAATGAATTTTATCTCCGCCAATATCTGGTGTATTGTTTATGTCTTTCAGCAAAAGTCTAAATTTTGACAAATCCCCAGATTAACAATTTTATGGTAGAGGTGTAAAATATGGAAGTAAAAGTGTCTACTGAGTTTTTGTCATAAAATCTACAACTGTGAAAATATTAATTTCAAAGTTTTCAAATGTTTTCTGGCAGCAAAAAAAAAAAAGACAAGTTATTTGACAAATTTAACTCTAATTAACTTTTAAATTAATTTTTCCTTTCAATCAATTTGATGGTTCATCTGTTTTCCAGCAGCGAAACATTTTTTGTCTATTGCTCGCATACCAATTTTTTATCGATCAAAAAATACTTGAGTTGAGGCTAATGTCAGTGCTACAAGTTTCGTAGTTGGTCGAAGTTTACCATTCCTCAATTAAAGTCGTGTCCGTCTTTCTGGAAATCATGGAAAATTTTTTTAGAAGTCACCCTCCAGGAACGTTCTAAATTTATCTGTATGGAACTATTTAATATTAATGCCTTCAGAAAGAAAATGTGTACACAGGCTAATTTCATTTCATGTAACTTTTCATTTGAAATTATCCCTACTGCAGTGGTTTCAGAAAGGAGAGCTTTTACCGCAGCAGCTTATATTCATCAGGTCTGGTTCAGTACAAGCAATTCAGAATATTGTTTTTGTTAGTGACATAGATATTCACATCCCAGCTCTTTTTCATTTCGTGGTGAACCTAGCAACCATTTTCGGGCTTTTCCTAATGTTTCAGCCCGAATCAAAACCTTTGGGGTTATATATAAAAAAAAAAAACACTAATAATCGCTTTGAATGTTTTAGTCTTTGCGAAACCAGCTTTTTTTTGCTCTAGACAAAACAGAACCGTCTGCTCTACACCAGAAGGATTTAGAAACAGTGTTGAACTGTTGTCTTCAACCAAAACCAAGTATATCATTCAAAGTAAGGTTTTTCTATTGGATAGAGTTTGACCAAGGATAGAGGAGGGTGTGTGTGTGAGGAAGACTAACAAAGTAAAGCAGAGAAATTAAAAGAGATTTTTGCCAAATTTGCTACGTATAAGATGAAAAATGACCTGATCAGGGTCAATTTTCCGAGATATCTGAGTCAATAATGATATGTGTAGCTAAGAACGTTACAGAAAAACCAGTTCTAAAGATAGACGAAGAAGAGATGATGCACGCTTTTCAGAGAAGGTTGATCGTTATTTTAGGCATATATTTTACTAAATAGACTCCAAACCATGTATTTTATGAGCGAAAGAGTTCAATGCTACTCAGTATGCGTATTATGAAAAGACAACTTTGGCGGCTTGTCCTCAACATGGACCAACCTATCGTATCACTAATATAGCTCTGTTAAGGTAAAAAGAGATGCAACACAAGGAGGTGAAAATCTACCACAACACAAGGGAGGTGAAGGTGAACACCTTTCACCTAACATAAGGGAGGTGAAGGAAAGGCAGGATAGCTCAGATTAGTCTGACATGATTCTTATGAAAAATGACTTAAATCTTCAAGGATTTCAAGGGAGACGGCCAAAGCTAAAGCTCTGTAGGTTGGGATGGAGGAAGAGTCCTTGCCTGAGAGCTGGATTCGTAAGGCGGCTTAACACTGCGACGAACTTCTAGCAAAACCAGTTACTAGTAATATTGTACTTCACACAAAAATAAATATAAAACAAACATAGGATGAGAACAAGCTGACATATTAAAACATCGAAACCAAAGGGAGCTACGATAAAACACAAGTTCTGTAACTTGACTAGCTATTTAAGAGCAGATCCAACTGAATGGGAGAGTATTCATTTTCCTATGTTTTGCTATCATACTTCCATCTCATGAACATAAAATTGGACCAATTTAAGTTTTAAATTTTTTATTACAGCAAGTATGAGATCAAAAGGGAATTTCATCACGCAATTACTTCAGCAATGTGCAATTACAGTAAAACAGAAGCGAAAATCAACTCAATATACATCAAAACTTTGTTGTGTTCACTCCAAACACTACTTACATAGAAAGCATCAAAATCAGGTAAAATCAACACTAATATCTTGCCAAACCGAACAAAGGATAAAAAGAGAAGACATAATAAAAGTCACTTCTTTAAAGACTGGAATAAAATACGAGCTAATAAATAAAATCTGCGATAGAAATGAAAAGGTCTAGAACAAAGGTAATTATTTCAGTAGTTCTTAAGCCATTTTAACGAAGCAAGTTTTAAAATGTTTTGATGTTTAACATTTCAAGAAATTGGTTTACTCTTAGTTGAAAAGAGTCGTGAGAAACTCTACTGAAAAGAATTCATTCTAAAAGCGAGGATAAATAAAATAAAAATACATAAAGTTTTTTTGAATTAAGCACTAAATTATTTTTTCAAGTCAATTCGACTTAGTCCAATAAACTTATATACATTACCTAGATTCAAGCAAAGAATGAAACAAATAAGCAAATCTAGATTGTTTTCTTCAAATCTCGATTGGCGTATTAAAATTAGAACCTACAACCGATCTTCTTTCAGAATTTTCACCACTGTTTATTTATGAACACGGTGAAGCTGCGGTATCTAAACGTTTATTTTAATTGTCCAAACAAAAGGATCATATTTTAAATTCACCAGTGCTTCTAAATTATTCAAGGTAGCCAGTTAATTTCTAGCCATCAAAAATCAGTGGAACGTTGACAAACGTCGCTTAAATGAATAATTTGTCATTTACAAGTAACACGAAAAAAGAAAAGATTGTTCTTGCTATAACGAATTTTCGTTTTTAGAGGATTTTAATCCCTTTTATTACATTGAAAAATATTTTCAACCTAAAGGAGCATGGCAATTTGCAAGACCTATGATACGTCGCTCAGTATTTGCCTGAAAGTACACAAAATAGCAATACTTCATAATTTTATAGGAATAGTACTTAAAAGAAAACATCATTTCATAGACTGGGATTTGAAAGTACGGGTCCTCATTCTAAATTTATAAGTTCTTTTTTTAATTAATTTCAGGTACTATTTAAGGTCTTCGCCATCGCCACCTGGTTCTATATATTATAGATAGTGATTGAGTTCCTTTGCATAGATCTCCCAAAAATTTAAAATTACGAATCGTTAATATACAGCATCCAATAGATGCGAATAAGCTACATGTAAAAAGAGGACAATGAGCATAACAAATTTTCAAGCGGTGTATGGTTTAAATTGTCGCTCTTCCAAAAAATTAAAAAACTTGGGCCCTTACCGATACACCATAGCAAGATTACAGCAAGAGTCCTTAGAAGTCTACATAATTCTATAATAAGCAATATCAACACGGCTTTTCTTTTTTGGTAGAATAAACCTTATGTCTGACAATTCTAACATTAATTCGAGTTAAGGCTCAATAACAAAAGAAGCAAAGCCAGAGCTCACCATTTTTGCTGACGAAAAATTACAACATTTTGCTTTCCTTAATATAATTTTACTAATATTCAGGATGAAGTTATATAAGGTCTTTGACTGCGCACTTTTTATACTCGAAAATTAATAATTACTGTAAGAAAATAAAGAATAAAAAAGCCAACAATAACCAAAATTTATTTTACAAAAATCATGATTTGTTTTTCGTTTACTAAAAGTAACTGCTTTTCATCCAACAACAAAATACTGTTTTAATTATACTTGGAGGAAATTATATCCATTATCTATGGAAAATTGGACAAAAAAAAAATTTACTGAGTAAACCAAGTACTTTGGAGTTTTTTTTTTTTTTTTTTTTTTTTTTTTTTTTTTTTTTTTTTTTTTTTACTGCGGTGTTTTGCTTTTTCTTTTTTTTAAAGAGCTTTCTGGAAAATACCAAAATATTACTTTCTTTTTCAAGTCCTAAAAAGGCCACCTGACACCTTTAGCTGACACAATTTTTACCTGGTATGACATGATATTTTTTTATTAAAATAAATTAAATAACGTTACTGACGATTTTGTGAAATATTTCCTTTTCCTTTTCTTATCTCGCGCAGAATCTAGTGATTAAATAAGAACTTGATTTTCGTACGCAGTTATTTTGTACATCATTTTCCTAAAAAGGAAAATGAAAACAACAGCCGAACGGGTACAAAACACAAAGAAACATACATCCTGATATCAAAATGATCCTTCAATTTTTCAAAAACAAGTAAAAAGAAACAAGAAACAAAGGAAAACAAGTAGTAAATAGTTTTGAGTTAGAAATACACAGCAGCTGGTGTACTTTGGCAATGAATTACAAGATATTAATTTCTATAGCAATGTAGAAGAGAAATGACACACTTGATTAATTGCCTCATTTTCTTAAGTACTTCATCCAACAGGCCCATATTGCAAATATAACCAAATTAGAATTAAAGAGAAATAAAAGCCACAGCATTATTTTCACTGGTTAAGCTGAACACTGAGAGATATTGTTTCAAAACCTTTTGGTCAAATTAACAAAAACGACAATGCAGCTGGCAATGATGGTTTAAAGCCATTAATTCTTAATTTTTATGATCACATTTTCACAAGAGTATAAACGTACAATTCTAGTATTTTGAGATCAAGATAAGAGAACAAATAGATTAATATGCCCTAAGTTAACAAAGAAAAACCAATATGGCTACTTTCACACACAAAAAAAGACAGTGAGTGATGAAAAAAAACATCTTAGCTACTCTGCACGAACCCGCTTCCATGAAGAGGTGACAGGGGGAAGACGCCCCCCCCCCCTAGAAAATGCAAAAACAAAAAGGAGCAAAACTTTAGCGAGTCAGTTGATTTTTTATCCAAATATCTTTTTTAACTAAATTCTTAATTTCTTACTGACTGTAAAATTTTGTGGGTTTTTTCATTTTGTGTTCAGTTAATCGTATTAGCCAGTGAGGTCTCACAACTTATTTAACACCCCTCCCATACATTGATCTAAAGGATTCTCCCTCCCTCAAAAATTAAATGGAGTCGAAAAATGCATCTTTACCTGCCTCCTTCCCACTCTATCAGAAAACTTTCTGATCAGTGCGACTAACTCGACTCTTACTTCATTGCAAGGAGAGTCTTACACAAGGACTGAGCAACACATATTTTACAATATATTCATTACCTAATTATTTAGAGGATATTTAAATAGCAACTAAGAAAAAGCGATAATTGTTCCGTCGAAAGTTTTTGTGCACTTGTTCTTCCAAAGACTTCAATCATAGTTGTGCAAGCATGACCCAATTTTTGATAGATGGCTCCAATCAACAGGATGAAAGAAGGGATGGGCTTTGATTTCCTCAGCTCCACAAATGCCTGCCCCTAATCGTTCATGTGGATGCAATTCTAATAGCTGAAAGAAAAGATATGAGCATAGTAACAATTATTATGGTGCAAAAGGTATATAGATGGTTCAATGTTAAAATAACTCCTGTACAATATGAAAATAAAGAACGATCTGATGACAGATTAAGATCAAACACACAAAAAAACTCAGCTTCTAGGTCTCGACAAGTCAAATAACAGCTGCAATTTCCACCAGTAGGTTTTGTATTGTCCTTTTAGCATATAATTAATCATCAATAAGAGAACTTTAGAGAATCAAAACCGAAAACTTGAAAAGAAAGTGAATAGTAAGCACGTGTTATTATTCCACATTATTTTCCTATTGTTAGCCATTTTCATTTGCAAGAAAATATCAAGCAATCAAGGACAAAGTTCGTGCCCAAAAAGTTGTGCGTTCTATTGCTATTCCTCTTTGACTCACTTTATGCTAATCCTCCATGCTTTGGTTACATCTCTTGAGTCATAAAAAAAAAGCAAATGAAGAACGGGCAAATTTTTAAATGCTAAAAGGAAAAAAAGAGCAATCCCCACGCAAACAGAAATGTTTTTTGAAATATATTTTGGAAGCAGAAATACATTTTGACCTTTGACAAATTCACCTAGACAAAGAAAGTTAATTTAAAACTCACCCTGCAAACGAGATCTTTAGCCTCCTCAGACAGCCAATCCTTAAAGACCATACACTGGGGTGACCCACCTTTCTGTATATTCCAGGAAAGTGGTTCTCCTGTCAGCAACTCATAGATAATTGCTCCAAAACTCCACCAATCAGCAGCTGGAGTAGGATCATATAAACCAACTAACTCTGGGGCTGAATAAGAGCTCCTAATACAATCATAAGGTTTCTCAACATCGAAACCACTCAGTATTGAGTAATATGTGAGCATCACATGGCCAGTATGGTGCAGCAATATGTTCCCAGGATGCAGATCCCTGTAAAATGAAACAGCGTGAGAATAAATAGCATAAAGCCTGTTATGCTTCCTTCTTATGAGATATTCTATTAATCTTGTCTTTCAAAACTTATACAGTTCTCTCTTTATCATTCATGATTGAATCTTAAATGAATACTTCATTAGTTGTCTGGAACACAAATTTCATTGACTTTCGTTCTGATAGCCATTTTAAAATGTCAGCTCATCTAGTACTTAGTTGCAGTAGAGTAAGCTAACAATCATTTTCATTGCGTTAAGAGTTAAACACTACATACTGCGGCTCTTACTTAGGTGGTATTAAATTCAGCAATAGTCCACAGCTCAGTTTGCCCAAATTTCTAAGTACACCTGTCCTGCTTGGTATTCTGATATCTCCAAGAAACTATTAGACAGGATTGAGGCAGTTAAAAAACGATACGGCTCGTCAATAGTGCTCTTTATAACCCTAGATAAAATCCATATTTCCCTAGTCTGCCCCCCCCCTAGACGGCGCTTCCCTCGTTCCGCCTCAAGGGAAATCCCTAAGTTTATCCTAATAAAACATTCATCAGTAAGATTTACAAAAACATTCCTCCCATACAGTGGCGTCAATTAACAAAAATAGGAGGGCTGGGGGCAATTATTTTAAATCTAGGGGGAAGACAATTCTGTCGCATTTTGTTCAATGAAAAATGCAAAAAAAAGGTCTTCTTTAATGAAAATATCAAAAGAAGGTGTATTTTCCAGAATATAGAGGGAAGGGGAGAGTTATTTTTACTTATTTAGCATAATTCAATACTAAATAAGTGAATCTGATCCCCCTCATCTTTTTTTTTTACTATTTTATTAAATACTAGCTGTTGGGGTGGCGCTTCGCGCCACCCCAACACCAAGTTGGTGGGGCGCTTCGCGCCCCCCAAGCCCCCCCGCGCGCGTAAGTCGTTACGCGCCATATTAGTTACGCGCCATTGTAGTTGTGTCCCTGTGTCCCACCTGTGAATATAGATAGATTTATATATGTGTTTCAAACTACGTAAAAATTGCGAACATACAACATTTTTGGCTTTCCCACTACTGGAAGCTTTCCGTTTCCAATTGCCAGCAATTGATCTGAAAATGTTTGACCAGAATCATCGTTTTGCAATCGGACACGCATATTTGTAGTTAATTTTAATATTTTTTACGTGTGCCCATAAATTAGAATTTTTCAGGCAAGCATTCATTTCGTCTGCAGGAGTTAAACTACGTAAAAATTGCGAATATAGAACATTCTTGGCTTTCCCATTGTCTGTGCATATACAAAGCCGTATGCACTAATAATGACGTCATATGCAAACGCTCTTTTTACAAACAAACAAACATGCATACATACAACTCGTTTTTATATAGATAGATAGATAGATGGATACAATACAAATTAACTGCGTAAAACTTGCGAATATACAACATTCTTCGCTGTCCAATTGTCGCTGCATATAAATAGATTGTCAGGTTTACCGACCCTCGAACATGCAACGTACAATTGTCCATGGAAAAAACAATCAGTATTAAGATCTATACCACATTTTTCTAATGATTGACCTTGAGCTTTGTTAATGGTGATTGCAAATGCTAATCGAATTGGGAATTGCAATCTTTTAAATTGAAAAGGCAGATCCGTTGGAATCATGGGAATACGAGGAATAAGAACAGCCTTACCCTCAAAATGCCCTGTCAAGATTGTCGCCTTTATTAGGCTTTCCATTGTTTTTTTTACGGCAAGTCGCGTGCCATTGCAAAGCTTTGGTGGGTCGCCTATTTTTAGTTGTAGCACGTGTGGTGGAAACCCTGAAAGATATATGGAATTTAAAAATTCAGATGGATAATTAACCGCTTCATTTGGTTCCAAAACTGTGTCGACTGACTTGCAAAGGACTGCCTGGTCTCGAATCTTGGTCAAAACAATATTGTTGATTTCGTGGACGTCTATATTTTTGGGTGCGAGAATCGCTCTTTCACTTAGCCATTTATTATTTTTATAATTTTTTAGAATATTCGGAAATACTTTTTCAATCAATTCATTTTTGGACGTCACTAAACTACAGAAATCAGCAGGTAGTTGTATACGTCCTGAAATTGAGTCTATCGTATCATAAATGTCTTTTTGTTCCGACGTTAACTTGTAAATGTTATTTTGTACATACGACAATAGATCACTCGTACTGTAACTTTGTTCACGATCCAATTCTACACATGTCGAAACAGCAGCGATACGGTTAGGTGAAGGCATTCCCAAATCCTGAAGAGGTTTGTTTGCCATACGTACGCACAAATCTTCTATAATAACTAAAAGCCATTTATTATTTTTATAATTTTTTAGAATATTCGGAAATACTTTTTCAATCAATTCATTTTTGGACGTCACTAAACTACAGAAATCAGCAGGTAGTTGTATACGTCCTGAAATTGAGTCTATCGTATCATAAATGTCTTTTTGTTCCGACGTTAACTTGTAAATGTTATTTTGTACATACGACAATCGTACTCATACTGTAACTTTGTTCACGATCCAATTCTACACATGTCGAAACAGCAGCGATACGGTTAGGTGAAGGCATTCCCAAATCCTGAAGAGGTTTGTTTGCCATACGTACGCACAAATCTTCTATAATAACCAAAGTGTCGTTATAAATTTCTGATGTAAAATCAAAAGTCATTTCTGACGTCTCTAACTGTTTTCGATGGAGTATATCTTCGGACATTTTTGACTTATATTTTTCCCATAACTCTGTAGGAGCTGATGGAGAGCAAGTGTACGAATTTGACTTGGGGTTGACGTTTCGCACGCGTCATTGATGCAGTTATCCCAGTGTTGGTCATTCTCCAATAAATTCAGAGCTTGGCATGCACTACGG
This sequence comes from Artemia franciscana, assembly GCF_032884065.1. Lineage (NCBI taxonomy): Eukaryota > Metazoa > Arthropoda > Branchiopoda > Anostraca > Artemiidae > Artemia > Artemia franciscana. Next base: position 17,125,007 of record NC_088881.1, read on the forward strand.
TAAGTGTCATGTATAGTACCGTTTACAGTTCTCAAATACTCAAAGGATGTCGGACCGGGTACATTCACCAAAAGCAGGCGTAGAAAGAAGCATTCATGTTGATTGGGGTGAACGGTGTAGAGTCTTCCTATCGTGGTATCTTTGAAGATGGTAGGTTGGCCGTAAACCCACTGGTTATCTACTTCGATGGTGGTACCGTTGCCATTGTAGGTTTTTCAGTCATTTTACAATTAAAAATTTCTCTTTCAACGGTCTTCTTACAATTAAAAATTTGTCTTTGAACGATATTCTTAAATACCTGTGTCCTGGTCGTCATTTATATTCCCTGTGTCCCGGTCGTCATCTGTGTCCCGGTATCCCAGTCTGTAATTTCTCTTTTTTCTTTTTTCAGTTTTCTTTTTCTTCTTTATTTTTCAGCTTCACTATGAAATACATATCGCCGAACCTTTGTTTTTTTAACTAAAATCTGGTAGTCATTGATGACCTTTTCCAAGTCAAAATCCCAAACCCAATCATCATCGCTATCATTTTCAGTTTTAATATGTTTTGACTCTCGCTGTCCAGGTGGATCTTCATTTAACTGCGCGGTTTTGCGTTCTTTAGCCTCAAGCCTGTTTCCTTGCTGTTCTTTTGATTCCTCGGCACGCTTTCTTTTCTGACTTTCTCTATCAGCAGCAAGTTTTTTGGCATAGACTCTTTGAGCATCTTCATCAGTCATTGTAAACTTAAACATTAATAGAATTCTACGCGAACATATGTCTTATATAACTTGAATGACGTCACCTTCAAAGCAAAAATGATGGCAACTAATTTCATGACGTCAGCCGAAACATGACGTCACCTGATCCACAGATCCACAGATCCACACACAGACAACTTATTTTTATATATATAGATTGGACACGCAAATTTTTTGGGTCATATTTTACGAACTTACCTCAGTTTTTTTTTATACAACATTTTATGTATGGCTAAATTCGTTTTCAGTTATTTTTAAGGTTTGTTTTTTGTTTTTTTGTTTCCATTTTCATTTTTTTTTTTGCTTGACACAAGAAGTGAACTGAGCTCTAATAGAACATACGATGATCTTTCTAAAAAAAAAAAAAAAAAATCTTAAATGGAGTATACCTTTCAGAAACCAGCAACACTTGCTCCTTGCGGTCCGCAACAAAATTCCAGGAAAGTGTATTATTTCAGACAGAAAAGACTGCACTATCTTTAACATCAAAATTAAAACCATTTTGTTCTTTAGACGGAAGTTATAGGTGTTTAGGATGAAAAAGTTATTTCAAATTTCAAAAACATACACTATTGTCTCTAAAAAAAAAGTTGGTATAAAGGAACAGACATTTTTGAAAACCTTGTTTTTTTTAATATGTAATTCCAACTATTGTCCGAAAGATTTTTAAAATTTAAACAAAAACAAATTAAAGAATTTAACATTAACAAGCACAACGGTAAATGACTTGGTTTCAGTTCTCGATTTACATAACAGATCACCGTAAAAAAAAGGTTCTGGGGTAAAAATAAAAACGATTTTACTGTCTAAATGGTGGTAAAGTTGGTGTCTACAGGGCCAGAAAGGAAGAGGGGGAGGGTAGAGAACTAAACCCACCTTCCATCACAATTCTAGTGTTCAGTAGAGAAACCTTTTGATTCCAAACAACAATGTTATTCTACCAATCATCTGACGGAGAAACTAAGTGCTTTTAATCCAAATTAGATCTTAAAAGATTATTTTAAATTAAATGTATTTTATATTCCTGTCAATTTTGGGTATTAAATCTCATTTTGGGTAATTGTCTTACGGAATATACGAATTTAGAGGTTAAGCGATTGGTATTAAAATTTGAAAACATAATAAAAGGAGAATTATTCGATTAAACTTCAGAATAACAAGCAGATAGAGACAATTTTAAAGCGTTAAATAATATTCATTTCCATACAGAGGACTTAAACACTTACTTTTCGGCATTTTTAGCTATTAGATGACATAAGAGTTCGCACTTTTATGCGGTTTTGTACATTTTCGAAAGAAAAGGGTCAAAATACGGAAATCCCCTCTTCTAAGTAGGACCTTTCAAGAACTAATATTGTCCTAAAATAAATTAGTACTTTCTCGGAGATTCGTCATTATAGATTCTAAACACTCAAAGGTACAATTTTGCCGATAAATATTGCTCGCTTGTTGCTGACAACAAACTATGCAACTAGCAATTGCAACCCAATTTAACAATAATCCTAGCACTAAAATGAATAAACAACTACAAAGAATCAAAATAGAAAATACAATAATCACAAACCCCCAGACAAGCCCCTGTTCGTGCAATGCTTCAAGTACAAGGAGTATCTCCGCAGACCAAATCCTTACTGAAAACTCAGGTAAAGCACAAAAAGGGCGTCGGGATAGTAGCTGAAATTCTGGCAAAAATTCTTCCATATCCTTAAGAGCATCATAAGATTCAAGTTGAACATTTTTTTTTGACGGATCCACATTAATTTTCCTCAAAAAGTTCCACAGCTTTCCAAGTCTGAAAGAATAAAAGCTTCAAATAAGTCAAATCAATATTGAATGGGCATCAGGATTGGGATGGGCCTAATTTTACTGATGAGTTTAGTATAAAAAAGGAACTAAATTAGGCATCTCTATTTTTGATCATTGTAATTGAGGTAAAGAACCGCTATTATTGTTATTGGTTTGCTGATGATATAGCCAATCTTAGCTTCAGAGGCATTAATGCATTTATTCCTGAATAAAGTGCTGAAATCTTACTAGAGACAGCAAAATATGACCTACACAAGGTCGGGCTTGCTTTGAGTATGAGAAAGCACCCTTTTACCTAACTCAGTCCTGAAAAAGAAAAGATTACATGAAATTAGAGCTTCTTAAAACGATTAAATCCGGTAACTTCCTATTTGATCACAGTCGGATGAATACGACTATTTAAAAAAAAAAAAAAAAAAAAAAAAGGCGAGGTGTACCTCAAAAAGCCTGCAAACTGAAATATCTATGAGACGTTAACGAACAAGTAAGGCGTGCATTTAAGTATTATTTATGAGCTCACGAACAAGCTACCTTTAATCATAAACAAAGAAAAAACGAAGAGGAATTCAAAATAACAAAACAAGATTGCAAATCTTTGATACGACAAAATTGGTAATGGTATGTCGATAATTGAAAGAATTAATGACCTTATGACTTTTCTTACAAAAATACCAACAGGCGGAATAGGCCTTAAATCAAACATAAAATAATACCAAATTTAAAACTAGGCAATACTTGCATTGAAATTTGAATATACAGTCGGGATTGGAGGCATTCCAATATTAACCTAGTTTCCTTGATTTAATTCTGATAAACAGCCAGCCAACTGATTCCTGATGCTAAAAAACAAGCTTGGAGAGAACATGAACACAAAGAAAAGCAAAATACTAGATTAATTCACAACACTTATTTATTTCAATCAAAATCAAGGAGTGTAAAAGATGTTAAATAGAATTGCAAACACATTCTAACAAATTGAATCAAGAACGGATCTACAGGGAATAAAGAAAAAACAAAAACAAAAAAAAACAATAGGAATAGAAAAAAAATTGTAGAATGAACCAGATAAGAATAAGGAAATAAAACTCACAACCATTTGTTAAATCCCAGGAAGAGGTGAAAGGTTATGGAAAGAAAGAATACTTCCACACCTACGGTTAAAGTAATTCATCTGAATCTTGATGGAAAAAAGTAAAACAGTAAAAGAAAAGCTATCAGGACGAAAAGGAATCGACACAGCAAAAAATTGTTTCTGTTTCTCGAGACTCAAGGAACTAAGGTTTATGACTTCTGTCACAGCGCGTCCAAAGAGTAGCGATCCTCGAGCTAAAATATCCAGGGAACTGACACAACTTTGCATTTCTGTGCGGGTCTGAGGTGGCAATATGCTGTGACGAGTTGTTTTTTTTCCTCTCTTTCCCGTCTTCCCTGCAGCACTCGCTTTGCTCAGTCAGCAGTTCGGGTCTTTGGTCTGCACGTCATTTTGGATGGGAATTCATGCCATCTTTATAGGAGCTCTACGTTTCTTTCTTTCTACTTTGTTTACGAAAAGCTAATCAACACCTTCACAACTTCAACTCATTACCATATTTTATAGTATAACTACAATACATGTTAATATTCCTGAAGTTCGGTCCATTAGTTTAGGTGTACTTATAATAGGCAAAAAAGCTCACTTCGTGTGATCTATGACTAGTGAATTTTGTTTTCTTTTTACCTTGTTTGCAAAAAAAAAAAAAAATAACTGATCACTCTGTATTTCTTATCGTGCTAACTACAGTTAATGTTTAGCGGCAATAGAAGTTCAAAACAAAAGTTCGTCGGCGGATGCCCCCTACCCCTTAAAAGAAATTCTGTATAAAACTCAAATTCTGTACTAACCTTAGTCTTTCGAAGAATAGAAAATATTTGTCTTCTGTTTCTATCAGCATTTTCAACTGAACCACGAATGGAACTGATTGTGGAAGTACTGTGACGAAATTCATGCAAGCTCCCATGTTACACTTCTCAATTGACTAAAAAGAGATCTTTTTTCTATTAATTCTTTAATGAGTAAATATACTGACTTGGAAAAGCAAAGAAACTTGATAAGCAAGAGAACACGAATTGAATACAGGTTAAAAAGAAAAACCTGGTTAGGTGACATAAATTAAGAGAAATAAATAAAACTGAAAACGGACGATTTAAAATTATCAAAAAAAAACATTATTCATCCCAGAACCAGCTTAAAAAATGCTGAAAAGAGCAGGGGTTACAAAATATAAAAAAAACTAAATCCTTAAATCTTAAAATACTTTTAGAGGTCACACTGGCAATGCATGACAAAACAAGAAACTCGACGCAATTCACACTATTCCTGGCAACAAACTCGACTCAAATATTTCGGCCGACCAAACAGGTGTCCTCAGTGGAAAAATAAGATGAAAGTCCACCTGGCAATATAGAAAGACAAACCTTAAATTACAAAATAAAAGAGAGAAGAAGTTATTTCTGAAATAATAGTGGAAAGGCAACTGAATAAAAAACCTGATAACGAATGGCATAATTAAGCTTTTAATTGAGAACACATTTTGAACAATACTTTTCTGAATCCTAATCCCTGTCCCCATTTGGTATTATCGGATTTTTAATTAGTCTTTAAAATATAATACTGTGAAAAGTTAGAAATACTAGAATAGCTGTAAATTGACTAAGATAAGTTTCCGCAGCAATTTCTACTAAGGCCAACTTTTTGCTGAATGTATTTTTAATTGCACCTCCCTCTTGAAAACTGTCCTGAGGCCTTAAGCGAGGTAATAATAGAGGTGTTGCTAAACAAAACAAAGTGGTTTGAGCCATCATAGACATGTTCGCCCAATGCAGTCATAATTCTCAGGCCTTTGGTATAACTTAATGACTTTTTCGATTAAAGATTAATGTTCTGAAACATTCTCTTCTTATGGTTCGTGGATCCTTCCAACACAAAAACAACCACAAGGACAGGAGATTCTATATGCACCACTACCCAGAACTGGGCAGGCTTCAAACTTTTCACAAATGAAAAACTTAGAATTCTATATACATTTTTAAAGGCGATATTAAGTTATGATTTTTTTTTAAATTTCCTTCCAGATACGGAGTAATTTCTGTTCGTTTTAAGTTTTAATGTCGCTCCTTACTTTCATTTAAAAAAACTTGTTTTTTTTTATTTAATTAGAACATGGATCGCCTTAAATTATTTTTCTATCATGAAGTCTGGCTTGGAATTAGCAAAACTCGGCATCAATCAAAATGCTATAAAACACAAAAATAATGTCTGATGCAACGATTCTGGTCTCATGGACAGCTTGAGAAGAAATTGTAATTGGATGCCTACAAATAAGAGAGATTTACGAGTGCTAACCAATATACGATGTCTTAAATAAGACTGATACCAAAAAAATTCTTCTACTAGAAAACACTTGAATTAAAACAGACATTTTGGGTAATAGGTACAATTGTATGATTCATTCTTTATTCTCAGCTTTAAAGTTTAGAAAAATGTACATTAGTATGTTCAAAATCGGGATAAAATCTATACTAAGACCAGTTCGAAACATTCAAGACACACAATTCGCTGAAACAACATGTTTGTGGGCAAAACAACAGTAAAGAATTGTTTAGAGTGATGTTTTTTTTATGAACTAGAATCGAAAATAGAACTGATCACACCCACATTAAACAAGGCCTTAATCTTGCCGTCAACAACTATTTCAATTTGTTTTATAAAGTTAATTAGCTAAAAAAAAAAAAAAAAAAAAAAAAAAAAAAAAAAAAAAAAAAAAAAAAAAAAAAAAAAAAAAAAAAAAAAAAAAAAAAAAAACAAACCTTAACCGCATATGTCGCCTCACTATTCTTATGCTTCACAAAAATCATATTGTCTTCTATTCCAGTTACCGTCATAGACAAGAGAGTGTCATAAGGCGCTTTGAAAGAGTTTATGACTTCCATACAAGAGGCAATTGGAACCATATTACTCCAATGACTTCTATCCTAAAAGAGCGCGAATTCTAATATATATATATATATATATATATATATATATATATATATATATATATATATATATATATATATATATATATATATATATATATATATGTGTGTATATATATATATATATATATATATATATATATATATATATATATATATATATATATGTGTGTATATATATATATATATATATATATATATATATATATATATATATATATATATGTATATATATATATCTTTATATATATATATATATCTTTTCTGAAACATATCAGTAACGCATAAGCATAACTTTAGTTGTTTTTTTTTTTTAACTTAGGGGGTGGCCACTCTGCAGTGAGTGCAGCGTTTTGGAGTGATTTCAATTCCTTCTTCCTATTTGTCTTTTACAGAAGATTTGTACAAGATTTTTCTTCTCCAGGGAAGTAATCGAAAACTTTCGCACTTATCTTACTAACTCCGTTGTTGAGCATAGCCAAAATGACAAGTTCCTTCATTAAACCCAAATTAGATTTGCCAGACACTCTCTAAATGCTTCCTCAATTAAATTACCGCTGCAAATCATGTCTTTCGGTAATTTGATTTCATTAAAATCATTTTTGGGAAGGTTTCCACTTCCCAGGTCCAGGATATACTTTGTGAACGCTTCCCGTTCAGGATCGACACGCATGTATTTTTTTTTCTGAACAAAACTGTTTGAAATACTTCCAAAAATTACTTTTCTTTATTGAAAAATTAATTACTTAAATCTGTTATATTTATGAGCACATTTCAAAGCAAAAATTACAGCATTCCCCCCCCCCCCAAGAGTGGTCGTATCGTTTTTAGTATCTATGACACATGTAAAGTTACACAAGATGACAAACGACTTTGAACGGCTAAGGAACAAGGCATAGGATAAGAAACTGCTTAAATCACATTGAATTACGAACATAAATGTTGTACAACAAAATTTACGATTAGGAGACAAAGTAAAATTACATGGAATGACAAAACGCGTCCATTTAGCATGTGTGGGTTTGTGAAGGATAGACAGGAAAGAGAAATTGATTTAAGTCTCTATGACACGTGAAAAATAACACAAGATGAGCAATGCCTCTAAACAGCTAAAGAAAAAGGCAAGAAACAAGAAACAGCAAAAATCACATTGAATATTATTGCGTAATTTAGATACTACTACTAACAAGTGGACGCAGTACCAAAGCATCTGCAGAGAACACACCTAGACCCGTTCCTCCTCCATCACAATCTATTCAAAGCTTCCCTCTTTACAGCTTCTTGCAAGTTCCCGTTTCCCTTAGACCATTCTTTATGACCCCCTCCCCAACCGAAGACGACCTGTTTTCCGTTTAACCATAGACGGTTGGCCATAAAGGAAAATCTTCAGAAACCTGTAACCCTTCATTTGCAGAACTTGCCCTAGTCGTCTCAACGTTTCTCTCATTACAGCTCTTGAAACCAAGATTGCACCACACTTTTCGCACAACCTACTGACTGGAATAAGGTCAGTCAGTCGAATGCCCAGAACAATCCGTAGCCGATTTCTCTAGAAAACATCTAGCAAATCTTTACCCGTTTTCGGAGAGCCTATGCTTCAGAACCATATTTGACCACTGTCATCACTGTAGCTTCCAATATTCTAATCATGGTTCGCAGACTTATCTTCCTATTCTTCCAAAGTTTTTCAACTATGGAAAAACACCCTGGGTCTTGGCTATTCTGTTTTTAATATCTTAACTGCATCCACCGTCTTTATTAATAATACTACCTAGGTAAGTGAAGCTCTCCACTTGGTCGTTTCCAAGTGTGACCTTTTCATCTTCTCTTATTCTTAGTCTTCTTGACAATAATTTTCAAACCTATTCTAGCATCCTGAACTCACAAAACATCTTAAAGTTAATTCCTTTGCTCACACTTTCATCTAGGATGTTTCAATCCTCAGTGTAATCTAAGTTCAGGAACGTGTTTCCTCGCAATTTAATGATCCATATAAAGGGAGGATGGATTTAATGAATCCATCAAAATGATCCATATAAAGGGGAATAGAACACAGCAATGGTTAACTCCTTAATTAATGTAAGACCAGTGGCTAACCTCATTTTCTACCTTAACCACAGCGGTATTATTCTTGTACATTTGTCATCGGTATTGGCCCAGTAGTAAAGATGTTTTAGATGTGTTTTTTTTTTAAGTGTTTGTCTTCGTGCTCAGTGTGTATTTCTTCTTTTGTTTTCTTTCGTTTATTGCCCCGTCTTTTGCTTTCTTTGTATGACGGGTTTTCCAATAAATAATAATAATAATAATAATAATAATAATAGCGCAAATCACTGTAATGTATTTGTCTGGTATACGAAGCAAGGATAAGACCTTCGCTAAAGCTGTTTGATAACTCAGGCACTTCTCAATTATTAGCCTAAGGGTGAAACTTTAGTCGCCACATCCTCCACCCTTTCTAAAACCGCACTGTTTTTTTTCTTATAACTTAGTCTACAGCATTTCTCAATCTATAAAGTATCATATTACGAAATAACCTGCTACCTACAGAGACGAGGCTAATGCCTCGATATTTACCGCATTCACTCGTATCACCTTTCTTATACTGTGGTTTAATTAGGTTTTTTTTTTTAATCGCTAGGTACTTCCCCCTTTTCAAAAATCGTATCCATAATCTTCAGTAACTTACTTTTAACCTTAGAGACACCACATTTAAGAAACTCATTTACCAGACTATTAGAACCTAGGGCCTTATCATTTTTTTTTTACTACTTTTAGTAAAGACACTAATTCTTTCTAAAAAAAAAATAATCTTCGTTTACATCCAAGGTATCAAACTTTTCATTTTCGTGTATATCTTTTCCTACAACTTTGTCTCGGTTTAGGACTTTTTCAAATGTTCTATCCATCTCTCTTTGACTCTTTCCTTATCAATAATCGTGACTTCGTTCTAATCTTTATTTGGGACAAGTCCAGATTGACTATTCCCTCTCAATTTATTAGCATACCAGTACAATATTTTCGTTCCTCGCAAGGAACGATTCTCAGCAAGTTTATCCATGGCCTCAGCTTCAAATCTCCTTAGTTCTTATTTTAATTATTTTTCCACTTTCTTTACATTCTTCGCCTGACTAATTAAAAATTATTTTTATCGCATTTGTTTTCATATAATCTATCACTCAGATAATTCTTGTGCAAGCCCCTTCTTTCTATTAAACATAAAACTTTTTACTAATATTCAAAGCTACGCTCCTAACTTTCTTCCCTAAGATACCATCAGCAACTTCACAAATTGTTTTCCGAAAATTATTCTATCTATCTTCTACATTGTCAAATTTTAAACTCGCCAGTTTAGTATTCAACTGTTACAAAAAGTTTCTCTCATATTCTCATCCTAGAGTCTACCAGCATCATAACGTCACGGGAGGCAGTTACCCTTCCGAACTTCAGCTTTAAATTAACCCTAGACACTACTAGATGGTGATCTTTGCTTTTAATATCAATAACAGCCCTTCTATAAACCCTAGTTTCTTGCAAGCATCCTGCCAGTAACCGGTTTAAAACAATATAATCAATAAAATTTGCCGTCTTACCATCACGTAAATACCATGTTAACCTATGGGCCACTTTATGATCAAACACCGTATCGGTTATAACTAGGTTGTTATACCTACAAAATTGCAGCAGTCTGTAGCTATTACTGTTTTATTTTCCTAAACCAAGTTTACCTAGACTAGCATACCATCTATCCCTATTTCTGCCGACCTGGGCGTTAAAATCTCCTGATACAAACACCGTATTTCTACCTGGGACCTTGTTAACTTGCTCCTGTAACTGTAAGTAAAATTCATCTGAGTCACTAGTATTTTCGTTAGTCAGTTCTACGGGAGCATATACTACTATAACTTATACCCTGAACTACAATTTCAGAAGTTACAATGGAATAAAGAATGCGTTGTTTTAGCCTCTGTAAAGGCTAAAGAGGAAGGAGGAATTTAATTCACGTCAGAATTTCTAAGTTCAAATGAAATTGGAGATTTGCCACCCTACGACTTGCAATAAAAGAATAAAACGATGATTGTGCCAATGCATAACTTAGATATGTCAGACATGTCATTGGAAAATTCCTGGTTCTTACTGAAATATAAAACAACGCAATTAGAGCAAAACTATAAAATTGGGGAAAAGCTAGGGAAGAAGTTTTTTTGGTATCTATGCAAAACTATACAGAATTTTGAATGAGTCCGAACAGCTGAGGCAAAGGGCATGGAAAATTGTTTCACGGAATGATGCACGAAAATGAAGCATAACACGATCTGTTGTTAGAAGACATGCGACAACAAGCACTACCACAAATTCCAAACGAATATATATATATATATATATATATATATATATATATATATATACACAAAGTCACCAGCTATGTATGTCGTCAGCGAGAGCCGAAGGCTCGAGCAAACGAGGCCCGTATGCTATGTCCAAATAACCAAGTGGGGGAAGGGAGGAGGGTAAAAGCAACCATAGCCTACTTTTTGCAAGTAATATGTGACTCGAATTTACACAGTCCTTCTTAATTTTATTTTGATGACAACGATCAGTGTACCGCATCACAATGCATACATAATATTATGAAGTTGTCTTTTCGTTTTTGAATATAAGCTATATTGAAATTTTTTTCAAATGATACCTCTGTGCAATGCTCTATACTGCATTCAGTGAGCCAATAAGGAATGTGTAATATATATCGAAAATTACACTTTTTATTCAAACTTTCTTGACCTGCAATCGAGAGCTTCAGAGGCCGAACTGACTAATTCAAACCGTCTAGATTAATTATTATTTTTTTCGTCAAAGTACTAGATTAACCCTTAACTTTACAGGTTCATCGCGGCAATACTATTACTGACAAATCATCGCAGCAGAGAGTCATTTGAGGTGAACATAGCTTGAAAAGCCTCTTCTCCATACTGCTTTAATTAGAGCTTTACTCTTTGAAGTGAGTAACATTACTCACAACATTAAGGATTTTAACAAAAAGACATACATTTTTTTAAGCTTTTTTTTATCAGAGGTCAACTTTACTACCTCGATACTACAACACAAAAACTTCTTGACTTTATTGCCGTCAAAACAGTGTTAAATTTTCTATTTGTATTTTCTCGGTTGTTTGTGTTATGAACATGCTGATTTGGCCGGGAACTGTTAACACAACTCAACCACTGGCTGTCTTCAATACGCTTAGACAATTCAGCCATTGATGTGCTTTAAAAAGCAAATTTCGCTAAATTTGATCTTCTTTTCTTTGCAATAACTCCTGGTTTAGACAAAAAAGTAAACAATTGTAATAAGAATGCCAATTAAACGGTAGAATCACAATTTTATTGGAATAAGTCGTCTTATGGTCAAGACTGAAAAGTGTTTGTTTTGAAAGTTTTGAGTCAAAGAACAATATATCAAGCTCTCCGTTAATTATTATAAAAATAAAGTCGAAGAGTTATTCTGCACAAGCTGTTTAAGACACACTAAATGACAGTTACATATAAGATCATCCACAAAAATTTGTTTACGAGAGGGGGAGGATATTACAGAATCTTGCAGTGTTTCCTTATTGTTGATCTTCCAAGAGGCGTAGGGGTCTTCAGCCTCATACGACAGCCTACATCGTGCTTGCCAAAATCATTTAGTGTTCATTTCGACCGACGAACAACACATGGCAAAATCATGAAAATAGTATCGAAATATGAACCAAAATGATGTGAGCATAGCCAGATTGTTCTCTTTGAATAAACTGATGACCGTAAAATAATCGCTGATATTAAGTACAGAACGACGTAGAATTAAAACGCGGCGTATCGGGAGAAATAATTTACCTATAATTTTAATATAATTTTCATGATTAACAAAATTTGATTTCTTATTAAATGCTAAATACACAAAAATGAAAAAAAAAACGCTTCTTTCTTACTCTTTGGTTTCTCAAATAACATTTTTCTTCTGTTAGCTGTCGTGTTTTGTCGCTTTCATAGAAATATATCAATTGAACCAACATGAATCAATGATAAAAAGGAAATATTTAACAAATACTCTGTAAACACTATAGTGGTAGTTGCAAGATTTCAGGTCGAGCCCAAGTACGGATATTGTTTCTTCTGCTCTCACAGCAGCAAAATAAATATACTGCATTATTGGGAAGATCTGTATACTAATCTCAGTATCCAATAACATACAGTAAATAAACAGAATGATACGAAAAGATTGTAGATTTTTTAGTTACTTATCTGCCACTTTTCAAGTCTTATCAATTCCGTCACGCCAAAAACGTAATGTCAAACAACCGCTTTTGTTTTTTACACCATACTTAGTACTTTTGGAATGGTAACGAATAAAGAATGGTTTTGATATCTTCTCATTTTCTAGGTTGCCAAAATAGACAAAGGTGTTCCTAAACCATCATAACGATCATTTCAAACAATCAGAATTATAATTAGGGAACATTAAATAGGAAAGATAAGCACCACTTGTAGTTAATTTATGCGCGTGAAGTTTGTCTTTGCTTACAGAACTTAATACTGAAAGTTATATAACCAGCAATAGTCAGGGGAAATAATTTACATAGCAGCCTGAAACTGGAATACGGTCATCCTCAGAAAATTCAAACCCAATTACTTCAAGAACTAGCCATTATTCTCTTTGTTTTAGGGGGGGGGCTCAAGTATTGTGAATATTTATGAAAAGTCATTAGTCTATGTAATTAAGAAACTTTTATCTTCATACATTTTTTTCTTGATTAACCGAATGAATTTGAGTCCCCCAAATCCGCTACTATACTACTGAAAATAATGTGATTACATGGAGGTAATTTCAGAAGAAAAAAGGGACGGGGTACTAGAAAGTGCAGATCAAATAAAAACATATAAAATGTGATTCAGTGAAATGCGATTCAGTGAAGTTTTAGTTTAGATTTGGAAGTGGACAAGTCAAAATTTCGTCAATTAGGGAAGATTTTCGTCAAACTGATAATCCTTATTTATGTTTGCCAGTTTTCAGGATCAAAAACAAACATAATAATGACCATGCAGACGCCCAAAGTGCCCATTTTGAATACGGAAGGAAGGGAGAGAGAGTAGCCAATTACCCAACTTCAGGGGAAGTTACAATCAGACTTGAATAATTGATACTTAAAAAAAAATTGTCAGAAGAATCTAACTTACTCAAATTGAATCCCCAAAATACAAAGAGAAACACAAAAGTCGCTTTAGAGACGGAATCTTACTGCTTACCGTTGCTTGGTGAGGAGGGGGTGCAATTAGTTTTTTCATAGGTGACGGGGTATTATGGCTCATCGAGACATGTGTACCTCTTTCGAAATTCCATCTAGAAGGGATGAAAAATCTTGAAACAAAAGACTCTGCAACAGTCAAATAGCTTTTTCTCAGGTCTTGGTTTTTCAACGACTCCAAGAAGTAAGTTTTTGTTGTTTCAATTGCATCTCGTGTATTCACTTTTTCCTTTGGTTGGACTGAGGAATTTTTGTCATCTTTATTAAAGTATGATGACAGCATTTCGAAGATCCATTGGGATTAAAACACCTATTAGAACAAAAAAAAAACTTAATCAATTGGAACAAGTTAATAAGAAATCAGACAAAAAAGTGAGGTGGGGGCTTTACTAAACAATTTAAGTTCTCCTTCTACACTCGAAAAACAAAGCTGAGAAAAAGCTGAGCTTAAGCTTTTAATGTAAAGAGGGCGACCACACATAACCTTCATTTGGTATCTTAACGATGAATTACGGTTAAGTAATCGAAGCTGTTGTGATTATGTTAGCTTCACTGTGTTTTTCATTCTAGATTTGTAAAACTTTATTTGTTATTTTTAAGATTCAAATTGACTAGTTACTTACAAAAAAACTTATTTTCATTTTCAAGATGTAGCTTCAGATATCTCAAAATGAGGGACCTTGTTGTGGTCAGAAATATTTATCAAGACTATTTGAATTAACTACCAAATCAAATTTTACAATAGCAATTCCACATATTTGTTAAAAAACAAATATTTCAAATCTTTTTACTTGCTTAATTTGTGAATGAATACAACACGGGTAATTTTTCAATTATTGTTTTTAGATGTTGTAAATCCATGTAATGATTGATAAATTAAAAAAAGATACGGTTGTTTTATTGTTTTAAATAATACCTACAGGATAATGTTATAGGTAAGTTCTTATAGCCTGTAACCACTTTGAATAGCTCAGAATCATAGACAAAAGAAATATTCCACCAGTACACTGTAGGTAAAACCCATAAATACTTCTGATCATTATAGCAGGAGTTGAGGGCGCAGGGGTGTCATTGCGCGAGTTTAACCAAGCAACAATTTAAAGTGGAAAACTAAATCCTGCTAGAACTGCATAAGGTAGTTTTATGGTATATCCTATGCTGAAGAAAACCATTACCCAGGACCTGGGAATCACGCGCCCATATCGCCCCAATTAACACAGAGTATATCACTACTCTACAATGGAATTGATTTTAAAAAGATTTTTACACACACAAAAAAAATATTTTCAAAGGCACGTAAAGAGCGAAATTAAACCAAAGAGAAGCAGAAATAAAATCAAATAATGTTCCAAGCGTAAAATAACCATAAATCATTATCAATAAATAAATGAAACCCAAAACTTACAGAGACACGCCACCAAGGTTGTGTTACTATTTAAGTTCACAAAATGCTATAGTAGGATCTGCTATATGAAGATTATTGATGAGCTTTGAGCTCTGTGTCCAAATTGGATATCTCAGTAGGTATTTTGCAAAACTAAGAAAATGGAGCGGATTTTCAGTTTATCATTTGTGTAAGATATTATCATTTGTCATTGTCATATGTCATATCATTTGTCATATGATTTATCATTTGTTTATCGTGTGTAAGAATCTTCGAGAAGGATGCAAAGTAGAGGATGTGGGGGAGAACAACAGTGCTGCACAGCGTTGACAGATAACGGCGATTGAAATGAAGTTTAGAAGAGGTTATGAAAGCATATGAAGCTGATATGCGACAACTGATGTGTTATGTTAGATGATGAATGTAAGAAATTGCCTTTCCAATGGGAATGCCAAGATAAACAATTTGGTCAGATGAACGGATCTTAGAATTTTGAAGTGCAATTTCATCAGGATGTGAGGCTTTCCAGTTAAAAGCACTAGGTCGGACTTTTAGGCATCGAATTCAAGACCAGATTTTAAGTATTCTGAACACAGTTCTTGGAAGGCTTCAAAAAATACTGTCAAAAGTTCAGCTGAGGTTAAAAATGTCTCCAACATAACTGACCAAGGAGATATTGAGGCCAGAAAAAACGCAAGGCATCTGACACAGGTTTTGAGCTTTGAGGACATAATTATTGAAGTAACAAGGGAAGGCAAAGGCCTGGCTCTTTTATTCAGTGATAGAGCTCTATCGGTGGCCGACATTTACCTCCCGCAGGGGGTATTTCCGCGGGAGGGGGAGTAAGCGCATAGAACCAGGTCTATCTGGTGGCCTTGCCATATCATCTTTCTTAAGAGGGATTTTAAGTCGGTCTTGTGGAGAGCATACATATCCATTTGAGATATGATGACAGCCATATTTACTCCTGTTTTAGCAGCCCTTAAAAGTATGAGGGGGATCAGGGAGTCAAAAGCGCGGCCAACATCGTGACCTGCCAAGGTGAGTGAACTGCCTGTAGAAGAAGCATCAGGCAGAGCATCAGCAACCGCTGCAAGAGTATCTGCACATCCAATGTCACGCTGAAAGCCAAATTGTTGTGGAGGCATGTAACATTTTTCTTTAAGCTCTATTATGAACAGTAGTTCATAAAGCTTGCACAAATTGGTTGATATGGTTCTGGGTCTCAAAGATGCTCATTGATGTGAGGTTATTTTTTTTTCTTCGAAATAGGAGTAAGATCTCCCACACGAAGTGTAGACAGAGCCAAACCTTAATTAAAAAATCATCGACAGCAGTAATTTAAGATGTTCTAAAACCACGACCACCATTTTTGATATATAGATTGTGAATTCCATCTATGTCTCATGGCAGCTTCGGCTTAAGGACCATAATAGCATCAGCCACATACATTATAGATGCTGAATATCCAGAATCAAGGAATGCATGCAGATATTGGTCAGTCTTTTGTGCCCAAGTGGGAGGCCTGGTGAAGAGAATTTGGGCTCATAGAAAGAATACTAATCAGATAAAGGTCATCAGTAGCGGGAAAGGGAAGTTTTGAGGATCCTAACTTATCTTGATCAATATCCTCCACAACATGTTCTGAAAATTAAACCTTAATAAACTTAGTAGTACACACACCAAAAAACAGAAGAAGAACAATAGGGAATTTCTCAAGACGGAGGGAAACAATTTAGAATGAATATTCGGCTCTATGTCCAAGGGCAGTCCCCAGCAATGCAAAAACATATAAGATGAAAAACTTACAAAAGGATAAAATCAATAAAACTAAAATGAATTTTTTTTTAAATAGTCCCAGCATCCTTACCTCAGTGAAGTTCAACCAGGACTGATAAATATCAAACAGTTCGTGGTAACAAACTGTAGTAAGGAGCAACCCGGCTCAATAGTAACCAAAACTCTAAAAAAT
The DNA here is from genome assembly GCF_032884065.1 of Artemia franciscana. Classification (NCBI taxonomy): domain Eukaryota; kingdom Metazoa; phylum Arthropoda; class Branchiopoda; order Anostraca; family Artemiidae; genus Artemia; species Artemia franciscana. The sequence goes on from NC_088881.1 coordinate 17,142,201, forward strand.
GGAATTTTGATACCAATAGCTACATCAAAAGAATCGCATTTTAATGCTGGTTTTAAATATATAAGTTTCATCAAGTTTAGTCTTACCCATCAAAAGTTACGAGCCTGAGAAAATTTGCGTTATTTAAGAAAATAGGGGGAAAATCACACCATCAGATTCAGCGTATCAGAGAACCCTACTGTAGAAGTTTCAAGCTCCTATCTACAAAAATGTGGAATTTTGCATTTTTTGCCAGAAGGCAGATCACGGATGCGTGTTTATTTGTTTTTTTCCCCAGGGGTGATCGTATCGACCCAGTTGTCCTAGAATGTTGCAAGAGGGCTCATTCTAACGGAAATGAAAAGTTCTAGTGCCCTTTTTAAGTGACCAAAAAAATTGGAGGGCACCTAGGCCCCCTCCCACGCTAATTATTTTCCCAAAGTCAACGGATCAAAATTCTGAGATAGCCATTTTATTCAGCGTAGTCGAAAAACCTTATAACTATGTCTTTGGGGACGACTTACTCCCCCACAGTCCCCGTGGGAGGGGCAACAAGTTACAAACTTTGACCTGTGCTTACATATAGTAATGGTTATTGGGAAGTATACAGGCGTTTTCAGGAGGATTTTTTTGGTTTTTGGGAGGGGTTGAGAAGAGGGGGATATGCTGGGGGAACTTTCCTTCGAGAATTTGTAATGGGAGAAGAAAATTTCCATGAAGGGAGAGCAGGATTTACTAGCATTATTTAAAAAAAAAACAATTAAAAAATAAAAGTGAAAAAGCTTTTTCAGCTGGAAGTAAGGAACAGGAATAAAACTTAAAACAAACAGAAATTATTACCCATATGAGGGGCTCACCTCCTTCTAATTCCTCGCTCTTTACGCTAAAGTATTTTCGGTAATTTCAACTACTTATTCTACGGCTTTTGTGATTCAGGGGGTCATTCTTAATGAATTGGGATAAAATTTAAGCTTTAGTGTAAAGAGCGAGGTACTGACGATGGGGCGAATCCCCTCATATATGTAATAGAAACATGAGAATACAAAAGTTCTTTACGTAAGCTAATTTATAAGTTACGTAAATCTTTTACCAATAAAAAGATTCGTAAAAAATTAAAAGTTCTAGTTGCCTTTTTAATTAACCAAAAAATCGGGGGGCAACTAGGCTTCGTCCCCCGCTCTTTTTTTCTCAAAATGATTCGATCAAAATTATGAGAAAGCCATTGAGCCAAAAAAAAAAAAATATGCAAATTTCATTTTGATTATTCCTCTGCGGAGAGCCAAAATCAAAACGTGCATTGATTCAAAAACGTTCAGAAATTAAATAAAAAAACAAGTTTTTTCAACTGAAAGTAAGGAGTGACATCAAAACTTAAAACGTACAGAAATTACTTCGTATATGAAAGAGGCTGCTTCCTCATCAACGCCCCGCTCTTTACGCTAAAGTTTTTTACTGTTTTAGAAAGAAGAATTGAGAGAAAGAGTCAAACTTTAGCGTAAAGAGCGGGGCGTTGATGAGGAAGCAGCCTCTTTCATCTACGAAGTAATTTCTGCGCGTTTTAAGTTTTGATGTCACTCCTTACTTTCAGTTGAAAAAACTTGTTTTTTTTATTTAATATTGTGAAGAAACGAGGCAATTCATTGAAATGAAAGAGAATGATTTAAAAACACGTTCTTAATGCAAATATTGCTTTTTTGGCTGCTGATCTGATAGGTCTATTTGTGACAGGTTCTGTGTTAGTATCTATTGGTTTTTTATAATATTTCGTGAGGTCATTTTTGATTAGATTTGTGTATAGAGCATTGAGTGAACATTAGGGTGGAGCTTATTTTAAAAATTTTGGAAATATTATTTTCTTACCCCCCTAAGTTGTTCCATATCATATGAAAACATTGTAGAAAAAGTTTGAGCCATTTATAATAATGTTTAGGGGTAGCTCAAGTACCTCAAAGATTAAGAAAAAAGAAAAAAAAAGAACGATTTCGATTAAAAATTTTAAAAATTAAAAATTTTGGAAATATTATTTTCTTACCCCCCTAAGTTGTTCCATATCACATGAAAACATTGTAGAAAAAGTTTGAGCCATTTATAATAATGTTTAGGGGTAGCTCAAGTACCTCAAAGATTAAGAAAAAAAGTAAAAAAGAAGGAAAAAGTAAAAAAGAAGGATTTCGAGCAACTTGTATTTTGCTTAAAAACACATAAACAAAATTGTTTAGTTCCTATTTATGGTTGACCGGATAGAGTCTGTTTCCTGCTATCGGGATAAGCTCTGAGGTGTTCATTGACAACTTGCAGCAGAACCAGACATAATTTAGCCGTCAATGCAAAATTTCCATCCTTCAGAGATGAACGTGTTCAGACTTGTTTGCTTTTGACCGGTTGCGCTTACTAGAGTCTCGGACACCAAGACTCAGTCTGGTGTAGTTTTTTGCTCGAGGCGATATTGTATCAGTTCTGTTTTGTAATCAGTGTTGTTTTTTTTACAATAATAAGCTAATTGTGTATTAACTTGTCTCAAGACAGTAGATTTCTATAACGTTAATGACTACTGAGCGTTGATTGACGAATTTGAATGTAACTGAGCCTATTCTTTTGTTGGAGAAGCAATGAGTTGAACAATTTTTGCTCTTTTTTCTAAAAAAAATTCACCCTACCTAAGTTCATGATTATAAATTCTGTTTTCTTTTTATTTCAGACCCAATTGAGACTGAAAATGTTAGCAAATGCAACTAGATCTCGAACGGAGTTATATCTCATTGGTAGCTCTGTGTCTGAATTAAGAGGTAGCAAGCTGCCTTCACTGCGAATGGCTCTTGGGTTCTTCCTTCATCTCCACTTTGAACTGAATGAGACCATTAGGCACTCGTCGGCTGCTGCTTTAACCGAACTAGCAAAGTTTTGGCGGAAAGCTCGAATTCCAATGAGAGATCATCAAAACTGTCAAACCAAGCTTGAGCAGGCATTTGAAGAATGGCGTCTTCTCAAGAAGAACAAAGCACGAAAGTCATCAACTCTACAGGCGAGAGAGGCGGCCTTCGTATCTAGGCTCGAGGATCTTTTTGACATCGCTCACGCCGATGCCCTGAACACGATGTCAATACAAGAAGACAAAGATTTCTTGTTAGCCCAGCGAGAAAAAGGGAGACGGGGGTCAATGGTTGGCGTAGATGAAACACTACCTTGCAAGGAGAAAAGGGTGTCTGAGAGAGAGCAGCAAACACTTAAAAGACGACAGCAAACAGAGAACATACAACAGATAGAGGCTTCCACAGCCGAACTTACCACATCTGGTTCAGAGATCAGCGCAGCAGAAGACGTTGACAGTGAGGGGGCTGTTGGAGGAAGCAGAACTCAAAAAAGAAAGAGGGGCCGAAAAGCTGTAGTTACACCTGAACTAGCAGCAGCTCTTGATCGTACTAAAGTATCAGACCGCAAGGCTGTTTTTGTCATAGCAGAAACTGCCAAAAGCTTAGGAATGACTATTGACCAACTAGCTCTAAATAGAGATTCAGTTCGCCGACTCAGAGCAAAACATCGAATTCGCAGTTCTGCAAGCATCAGAGCCAAGTTTCAGAGTGATGTTCCCCTCGTTGTCCACTGGGACGGCAAACTGATCCCCGACCTCATTGGAAAAGAGAAGGTTGATCGTCTGCCTGTTTTGGTTTCCGGAAAAGAAGTTTTACAGCTACTCACAGTAGCCAAGCTTCCATCCGGAACAGGCGAGGCTCCGGCTTCTGCTGTCTTCGGAGCTATTGAAGACTGGGGCATACCCGGCAACATCCGAGCCATGTGTTTCGACACTACAAGCTCAAACACTGGCAGGATCTCTGGTGCTTGTGTTCTGTTGGAGCAGAAGCTAGGTAAGGAACTCTTGTCACTGGCTTGTAGACATCATATTATGGAGCTCGTCATTGGTGCTGCGTTTCGAGTGTGCATGGGATCGACATCTTCTCCTGAGGTTCCACTCTTCAAACGCTTCCAGGACTATTGGAGATTCATAGATACAGATAAATATGAAACAGGAATTGCAGCTGATGATGTGGCGCGTCTAGTGGATGACATCAAACAAAGTACCATCGGAACAAAGTACCTGGAGAAATCTGGGGAAGGTAAACAGGAAGGGTGTGTGAAAGCACAGGATGGCTGGCCCCCAACCCCCCATTGCACTTCCTGGCTGAAGGGCCAAGAAACGGAGATCAGCACCGCCGGTAGGGACTGTAAAGTCTAATGCCGTATCCTTTTTTTTTTATGTTCAAGGCTCAGTTTAGACTAACTCTCACAGAAGAAAGAGGTTTGCATGACGTGTGTACCTGAAAGCCTGGATCTCTGCACCTTTAGCCTCAGGTGCTCCGTACAGTGACCTAATACTGCTGAAGTCGCTGCTCGAGTACTCGTCCATCCATTTGGCAATCTCAAAGGCCACATCAAACAAGTTTTCCGGTAACTTGTGGTATTTGTCACCCAAACTCGTTGGCTTGGCTTTCTTCGACAGTCGCGTCAGTTCGTCGACGAAGAGACTGATGGTGAGTGCCATGCAGAGTGAAGACGACCAGGAACAGGAACATACCAAACGTATCACCATTGATCTTGATTCAGCCAAGAATAAAACCCTGGAACATTTTGTTACAGCAAAGTCAGCAAAACTTTTTCAAATGATGGATCTTCCGGATGGATCTCTCACAGTTGATCCAGACTTGTGGGAAGATAGACACGACTACAAGCTAGCGTCAGAAACTGTGAGGTCACTCAAAGTCGTCAATGACCACGCTGAGTGAGGAGTGGCACTCATTCAAGAGTACAGCGGTTTTATAACCCAAGATGAGTTGCAGCTGAAATTTCTGCTGCAAGTTGTCAATGAACACCGCAGAGTTTATCCCGACAGCAGGAAGCAGACTCTGTCAGGTCAACCATAAATAGGAACTAAACAATTTTGTTTATATTTTTTTAAAGCAAAATACAAGTTGATCGAAATCCTTCTTTTTTTCTTTTTTCTTAATCTTTGAGGTACTTGAGCTACCCCTAAACATTATTATAAATGGCTCAAACTTTTTCTACAATGTTTTCATGTGATATGGAACAACTTAGGGGGGAAAGAAAATAATATTTCCAAAATTTTTAATTTTTAAAATTTTTAATCGAAATCCTTCTTTTTTTTCTTTTTTCTTAATCTTTGAGGTACTTGAGCTACCCCTAAACATTATTATAAATGGCTCAAACTTTTTCTACAATGTTTTCATGTGATATGGAACAACTTAGGGGGGTAAGAAAATAATATTTCTAAAATTTTTAAAATAAGCTCCACCCTAGTGAACATTCGCCCAAGTCCCTATTCAAGGAAATATTATTATCAATCTCGAGTCTGATTTCAATTGCTTCTCAAACTACTTGTTTTATGCCTAGGTCATTGCTAATAAGAGCAGATGCTTCAAAAAGTATTTTGTTGCTAGGATTTTCAAAAACATGGATTTTTAAAGCAGAATCAAAAGAAACAGAAGCAATATTAGAATTTAGAGCTTTGGTGAATTCATTTTTTTATTGTTGTAGGCGTTTCTCGAAATTCTGGTGAGTTCTCCCAACATAGAATTTGCCACACTCGCATGGTATTTGATAGACACCTCTTTGGCGAGTAACTGGAGTTTTATCTTTACCAGAATTTAGGAGATTTATGATTTTCAAATTATTTATAAATACAATATATAGATTATTTTGTGTGCATACTTTTTTAAGATTCCTAGTGATTTTTGGGATATATGGGAGGTATATTATGTTTTGGGACTTATCAAGATTCTCGCATGGTAAATTATCGTTGATTTTACGGGAATGTCTTTTCAGTCTATGGTTAATTGTATTATCAATAAATAAAAGGGGATACCCATTTCCAGAAAGTATGTCCGTGATAAAGTCAAGTTTTGCTGTGATGTAGGAATCAGAACAAATGTTTAGGGGATGATCGACGAGAGAGATTACGACAGGTCTTTTAACTTGTGGGAGGATTTAAAATGTAAATATTTATTGTTTTGTGTTGGTTGTCTGTAAATAGTAAAATTGAGTTTATCTAAGCTATGAACAATTAGCACATCTAGGAATGAGATCTTATTTGCAATTCCAATTCCTAATGTAAACTATAAATTCCTATCATACGAATTAAGGTGATCTAAAAAGCCCATAAGGTCATATTCCCCATAGAGAAGCAATTGAAATCAGACTTAAGATAAATAATAATATTTCCTTAAATAGGGAGTTGGAAGAATATTCACTAGATGCTCTATACACAAATTTAATTAAAAATGACCTTACAAAATATTATAAACAGCAAATAGATATTAACACAGAGCCTGTGACAAATAGACCTATGAGATCAGCAGCCAAAAAAGCAAGATTTGCATTAAGAACGTGATTTTAAATCATTCTCTTTCATTTCAATGAATTACCTCGTTTCATCACAATTTATTTATCAGTCTAGGTTGAACTTCGCTGAGGTAAGGATGCTGGGACTGTTTTGAAAAAAGTTTCATGTTAGTTTTATTAATTTTATCTTGTTGTAAGATTTTTATTCTTATGTATTTTTGCATTGCCGAGGACAGTCCTTGGACTTAGGGCCGAAATATTTATTCTAATTGTCTTGAGAAATTCCTTGTTGTTCTTCTTGATTTTAATGTTTGTGATGGAAAGGCAGTGTGGTCTTCGTCGCTATTTCGCCTTAGTAGTAATGTACACACAGTATCCTTTGGCTAGTTGAATATCTTCCTCATCATACCCTGTAAGCTTCCAGTTAAATACTCTAAGCCATTCCTGAGATACACAGTGTGTTTTGATTTAATTCAAAATCCCTCCAAAATTACCTGTAAGTTTCACCTCAACACCCTTAGCCTCAGTAGCAGCAGAAGTAATAGCGGTAACAGCAGAAGTAGTAGTTGTAGCGTGCACATAGCGCCTTTTGGTTAGTTCAACATCCCCCTTAACAGGCCCTGAAAGTTTCAATTTAACACTCTAAGCCGTTCCTGAGACATTGATGATAATCCCTTTTAAAAATTTGCATACACACAGTAAATTTGAATTTAGTTCAGCATCCCCCCAAATTTCCCTGAAAGTTTCACCTTAATACCCTTAGCCTTTGTAATAGGGGTAGTTGGGGCAGTAGCAGTATGGATATAGTGCCTTTCCAACAGTTTATCATCCCCCCAACATGCCGTAAAAGTTTCAACTTGATACTCTAAACCATTTGTGAGATATTGCTCATACACTCTTTTGATAACCTGCATATCCATAGTGTTTTGATTAGGTTGAAAATCTGCCTCAACGTTTTCTGACAGTTTCACCTTGATAGGTCGTATTGTAAGTTGCTGTTGTTGCAGTAGTAGTAGTATGCACATAAAACCTTTTCAACGTTTCAGCATCCCCTTCAAAATTCCCCAAGTTTCAGCTTAATACCCTTACCTTTTGTGATAGTGATAATAGTAGCAGTAATAGTACCAATAGTAGCACACACATAGTACCTTTTCATTAGCTCAACATCCCCATCAACAGAACCTGGAAGTGTCAGCTTAGTAGTCTAAGCTGTTTCTGAGATATTGTGGATATGCCCTTTAGACAACCTGCATAAACATAGTGTGTTTTGATTTAGTTCAAAACTCCCCAAGTTTCAGCTTAATACCCTTACCTTTAGTGATAGGGATAATAGTAGCAGTAATAGTACCAGTAGTAGTATACACATAGTACCTTTTTTTTAGTTCAACATCCCCATCAACATAACCTGGAAGAATCAGCTTAATGGTCTAAGCTGTTTCTGAGATATTGCTGATATGCCTTTTTGAGAACCTGCATAAACGTAATGTGTTTTGATTTAGTTCTATATTCCTTGAAAATTCAACCTTAATACCTTTTTATTCAATGGTTTTTTTTGGCAAAACGAAAAAAAACAAAAAACACTCATACCAAAACATCTAAATTTATTCCTGGATGCCAAGAAGCAAAATTTTTACATTTTAAACACAATTATACAGAGTGGTCACCACTCCTACTCTTAGACACGATCTTACCTCTCATCAATCAAACTAATTAACTCATTACTTTCATGCTCCTTGCCCTAGGGGAAAGTGACCCATCATATAAAAAATTAATTAACTATTCCTTAATAATACTAATAAATGATTTTTAACAATTTTCTTAATGATGCAAAAGAGCTCCTATCTCTCAGTTGTCCTTGGGTCTGATTTCATATCAACGGCATGAAATATCTGATCACACAGTTAGGGTGTTAGATATGTGCAGGTTTGATTACAATTGGGTAAGTTGATTATGTTGTTCAGAGAAAAGTCAAAATAGTATTTTCAATCAAGATGGTAATCAACCAGCTAAAATTTTAACAACAAAAAATAAATCAAGCAGGATAGTTAATGTAGTAACTGCAATGACATATAATCTTCATGTTTCCTAATTAATATCAGAGATTGTTTATGGATGAAGTTCAGGTTTTATAAGTGAGATTTAAAAGATGATTGCCCAATCATTGGAAATGCTTTAAATAGGGCTTTATAAGAGTGTACGAGAAGAGACTATTTCCTGCAGAAATTTTTTTTCAACTGTCTTTTTTTTCTTTTTTCTTTTTATTCCAAGATTCTGGGACGAATTAAGCTATACTGCTTGGATATGATGCAAGCATGACAAGTTTTCATCAAGCAGGAGACCTATGTATTTTGCAAAGCACTTTTTGGTTGATTGATCAGACACTTGGATGCTTGGACACACCAAATATCTCTGGTTGAGCAACCTGGCCAGGGAAAACAATAAAATGCAAGATTTACTGAAATTAGTGACAAGTCTGTTAGCATTCATCCAGAGATATGTCTCCAACAGAAGATCCCCCAGTTTGGAAACAAGCATTGTCTTATCCATTTCATTAAATCTCAACATAGTATCATCAATGAAAGTTACAACCTAATCATTGTTATCTCTGGGCTGGAAAGAGTCATCAAAGGAAAATAGATCATAACAGCAAAGATTTATGGTGTTGGGTTCAGCATTCAACACAGATTGTTAACGTGGACCAGCAACAGCAGTAGTCCTAATATGAGCCCTGGGGGCCCCACATTTAGTGAGTACATCATTTCCTGGATCTTCTCTCATATAAGTCCTGCATTGCCTCAGATAAGAGCTCAGGTGCATCTTGGGTGTATTGTCATGGTCTGAACCCAAACTGGCAATTACTAAGAAACCCTTTCTTATTAAAAAACTAGAATAATCACTGCTGCAAGGTTTTTCAAAAATTGTTGAAAAAACTGTAAGAATGTAAATAGGTCTGTAATTAGCCAGATCAAATCAAGAACTTCCTTCATACAGTGTAATTATTCTAGCTTTTTTTATCAGTTCTGGTTAAGGACCCTTTTGCAAGGACAAATTTATCAAGGAAATAAGAGGCTCTATGATTGACAGGGTAACTGCTTTTAGGTCTTTAATAAGTACACATTTGAACCCAGAAGCCAAATTGCCTCTTAGATTTTGTATTACTAGCAAAATTTCAAAAGGAACAATGGATGGGAGTGCCATTGATTTAGTACATGCCAGACCAAGATAATCCTTAAAATTCTTAGAAAGACTTCCAATAGAATCTCCCATCTTATTATCCACCTCTGAAAACAAAGCTTTTAATGCATTTGTAAGGTTTTCAGGTCCCATTAGCTCACTCATTGATGATTAGTTTCGATGGAAGCTCAGGTGGGGAGCAGCAGGGAACCAGAATGGAGTTAACAACCTTCCATATTTTCCAAGAGTTTTTTTTGCTTTCAGCTATTTTCCTATTACTTTAATCTTTCTTAGCTTTTTGTGAAACAGCTCAGGGCCATTCTTATATTTCTCATGCATTACTATGCATGGGTCATTTATGTGATCAATTCACAGTTTAATTTTCTCAATAATACACAGGAGCAGTGCTTGACTTATGCAAGGCCTGGTGGGCTGAATTTTCTATCCAGTCTTCTGTGTAAGCTTTTTGCAACAGCAATCCACATACTTTCTCATAAAAATGTTTTGTAATTCCTCAAATCCCATATTAACATCATCAGTAATCATAACACTTTTCCAGGATGTATTCTCTACATTTAATTTTCTCATCTTATTACCACCTTATACATTCACCAACATTCTCTTAACAACTACCATAACCAATATTATAAGTGCCCCTGAACAACTCACAAAATACGATGAGAAACAGAATAACTTTATAAATATGAATCCAATTCATTCTATGAGTCATTCTCATACCCTTGCCCTAGTAGTAGAATCATTAGTAGTAATAGCATACACCTAGTGCATTTTGGTTGGCCAACATTCCATATAACACACCCTGAGAGTTTCTAATTAATACCCTAAGTTGACCATGGGATATTGTTGGCCTGCCATTTGAAAACATGCATGTACATAGTGTGTTAAAATTTACTTCCAAACCCTCTCAACTACTATTTTTTTTTAGAATATATTTGTCAATTAATGGAAACTTGGTCAAATTGCCCCTCCCCTAAATTTTGCTCATTGGTGCCCTAGTCATATTGGACCTTCCCTGAGATTTTGCTCTAGATCTGCCCCTGAACATTCTTCAAAATTTTTGTGGAGTAACTTTTTCTGGGTCATATCCCATATGACAGTAAAAGAGGAAATAATTACTCATATTAACTAAGGGTTAGAATTGGGTATGGGGCTAGTTAGTGAAGGTTTTGGAGAATAGGTATTAACTGGTAATGGGAGAGGGTATCCCTCAGGGACCAAAATGGAGAAAGGCTAAGCCTTGGCAAGGTAACTATAACCACAAGTAAGATAACTATAGCCACTGCTCTTCACAGCAAAATAACTGAAAAAGCTGATTCAATACTACCTAACTTCTCTAATGTTGTCCTTCTAATTCTACATCCTAATTATCCTTATTTCCACTAAGAGGAAAGACACCTCTTTCCTTTCCCCCTTTAAACATGCATCTGCAGGCTAAGAAAAATGAGTTCCAAAAAACTGTGTTGTCAGCAAGCAGATACCAAATTTTTGAATCTTTCTCTCTTTTCTTTCACTTCTCAGAGAAGCTGACATTGCCTTTCTAGTCTCCCCATCTTGTTTATAGGTTGCTTAACCCAATGTCCTCATCAAGGTAGTCAAGTATGTTTTCTCCCCTAGATGGGATAGCCTAGCCTTTCCTGTCTTGCTATCCAGCCTACATATTGCAATGCCCACCACTTTACATTATGGAAATCATTTATTTAATTTGAGAACTGGTTAGTCTAATAATCATTGCCTTGAAAATGCACCCTACCCCCCTTCCTAAAGATCCCTAGGGTTGTTGAGAAGGAAACATGTTAAGAAAACAGTTCTTATTTCATAATATACAGTATAGGCTATTGGTACATAACATATTCTGATTGCAGTTATGCCATACTTTACCCCTGACCTATCCCAAATTTGCAAATGTAGACCTATAGCCCAAATTGCACATATCTTTTGTGTCATTAATGTTTCAACCTGTCAACCCATCTATTGAATCAATACTGGTTAAAAACAGAAAAAAAACATGCAAAATAAATAATTTGGGCTATATAATTGCACATTAGAGGGGGGGGGGGGGGGTGGAGGTAAATTATAGTGGAATTGCTGTCAAAATGTATTCACTACAAATTATGAAGCAATAATTCTTTTCTTAGCATGTTTTCTTCTCAATAGCCCTAATTCTATGTTTCTAACAGTAAAATTCTAGTTGATTGACTTTTGGCAATTTTGGATAGGGCTTAGGTTAGGAAAATGAAACCATCAGAGATGAGTCCAAAGGCTAAAGTATGTCATTGGAAGGTATTTTGAAGCACCCAACTCCACTCTGTCTCCCTCTAGAAGGCCCTGACCTTTATAAATATGTGTGTTATAAAAGTGAAACCTTGCAAAATAGATCTTCTGCTTAATTGAAGTACAACAAAATTGTTTTCAGCTTCCTAACTTTGCTCAATTCCATTTTATAAGGTTTTAAAGATATGCAAATACATTTCCTAAATTTTGAAAAAAAAACATTGATAGGCTATGGCTCAAAATTCTACTCAAGTAACAGGAATTGCATTTTCAGAACTAAAGGCAGAGAAAAAGCAACTAGTAACTGAACATTAATGTAAACTGTTTTTTTAACAAAATTTAGTAGGTATATACCCATCATGTAGGCAAATTTCAGGGCCCTCTAGAGGGAGAAGGAGTGTAGGTGGGTAGCCTACTTTAAAATACCTTCCCGGGACATACTTTAGCCTGTAGACCCATCCCTAAAAGTTTCATTTTCTTAACCTAACCCATTTCTGAGATAGCAGGAAGTCAATCAACTAGAATTTTACCGCTATCTATTATACAACATATCTAGGAATTAAAAAAATAACTATATTATTCAGACTATATATGGGACCAATATATTTGAAAAGGATTTCAAGAGATTTATCCTAGAATATTGAATTTCTTGCCTTAAAAAACGGTGTTACTATCGTAAGGTTGAATTTGTATTGAGAAAGACTGTCGAAAAATCTTGAACAAATAATATCATGAATAAATGAATTCCTATTAAGTGGTTAAACCTTTCAAGTGTTTCACCATTAATACTGTAGAAACTAGCAATATTGAAAAGAGAACTAGGAAATAAAAGTATCAAATGCCCCAATCAAAGGTAATAATCAAAACCCTATTCAAACATTTCCAACACTTTGTCAAAAACTTCGGGATTAGGACAAAATAGAAAATTAGCTTCCAGAGATACAAAATCTAGTTCTAAGCAAAACTTTCTTAAAAATTAACCAGTAAATAGGAAGTGGCTATAATTTTTGCTTTCATCACAAACACATGCTCACTTCTAGAAGCTTTCTGATTTTATTAAAGAAACAATTTAATCAACAAAAGTCAGTTATTATTTGCGTGTAATATTGCTTTTAGAAGCAGATCATAGGGCTGCTTTCTTATTATTATTAGCGAAAAACTAGTAGAATATTCAATTTCAAGAAGATTTTCCTTAGTTATTGGTAGATACCATAAAAAAAACAATTGAGGCCACATTTTACAACAGTTTGTTATAAGGTGTTGCCAAATTATGAGGAGTTTTGCCAAGTTTCAGGATACAATATTTAGCAAAATTAAGAAGAATTTGACCTTCTATATCGTCGTCTAAAAGTTGAATTGGCGTATTAGACACTTCAAAGTAAAATTGAGCTATCAGTACTATCTAGAATGAAATTTTTGTGCTCTTTTATGAATATGGACTCCCTTTGAATGTATCGCACTCCCATGCAATGCTACGAAGCTAAACCATTTTGAGGTAACTTGCATTATTTCCGTTCTATTGGAAGCATAATTGATTTATCAGATATGCTTTTTTAACAGAAGACATTTTGACGTATCTGCCCATTCGACCGTACCTCTTAGAGGCTTTGGCAGCTATTCTGGATAAAATTTTTCAGATATTTTCTGATATTAGGAAGTTAATGACAATGTCAGATTCCTGTGTTCTGCAAAATAAAAACTCCATCATGAGCTACAATATGCAGAGCATCCTATTCAAAAATTTAAAAGTTGAAAGAATTAGTATGAAATATTATGAGCCAAGACACTTTCTTATTCAAGAAGTAGATGCAATACACCGTAATATAAAGAGGGCAGTTAAGAATCAGGAAGTGTACTTGCCTTTAGACCTAGTAAAAAAAAATGCTCAAAGTAAAGTGTCAAATCCATACGTAATCATTCAGTAGCTGACATCACATTTTCTGAATATCCAGGTATGCTCAAAATACCTTTAAAACATATTCAGCATTGACTTTCTCGAAGGTCGATTGGCTCGAATTTTGCCAGAATTTCTTTAAAAGAATAAAGTACAAAGAGTGTTTTGCAGATGATGATTGTAAAGTTGTCCAAATTGCACCAGAGATAAACTTTCAGGGAGTGAAGGGAAAAGGCATCTAAGAGGTAAGGGTAGTTGAGAATCTTGAGGCTCCACAGCCGGTCACTTGAGCCATGAACTTGCCAGAAGACAAGATCAAAGATATAGTGCCTCTAATGTAAATCATGCCGCTTATCGATTCAAATTACTACCGAGAATTCTTCAAAAGGAACTTGCCAGGGTTTGCTTCAAGGAAGCGTCATGAAACTGCCAAGGATATTTCAAGAAAAACCCCCAGTTCCACGAACGCTAGAGTTGGTAGCAGTCTCGAAGAGAAAGCTGTCACACATCAAGGAAGGGAGAAAAAACAAAAGGCATAATTATAACATCTAACTGTTCCTGTTTCTTAGCATTCTTTTGTATCCATTTGTTACTATATTATGTCTTAATTTCTTTTGAAGTTTTACTCAGTTTGTACTGACAACTTACAGGTCAGTTTTACCATAAGTCACATGTCTGGTGAGAAAAACGCGTAACAGTATTTTGGCAATTTATTGTGCCGAACCTGTTTGATATTTTGCTTGGAAACTTTCACCATCCTTTCATAATGCTAAACTTTTCAGCTAGAAATTTTTTCATAGTTTTTAATACAGCCATTTCGGTTTTTCAAGGCTTCAACCATTCAATTGCGTTTTTCTCGAAATTTTGTGTTCTTCACTTACGCCAATTCCGCTTCCAGGCGACGATATGTCTCGTTGAATTTTAATACACTATAGGTGAAACTAGCCTGGCTTAATTTAATGACAAAATTGTATTTTTAGGTGCTTGTGATCGGCACATTATCAAATTGGAACAGTAACTGGTAGTTTAGATTTTTTTTTTTGTTGGAGGTGAAAGCTGATACATTTCAGTCAGTATAACAGACTATTATAGTATACAGGGGCATCAATTGCCAAAATTTTGGGGGGAGTAGGTAACATGCATTTTTAAAGATCTAGATGAGAAAATTTTTGTGGCCATATTAAATGAAAATTTAAAATGTTTGCTTAAAGCTAAATGTTATTTTTGGAATAACGAAAATTTTGCTTATGTTTCAATTATGGCAATGTGTATCCGGCATAAGGATTTTGCATGAAGTTGTTATGTTCATATCAAGGCTAAAAGGTTGAGTTGGTTTGTTACAACTAGTTACTTCAATAAGCTAATATTTATAAAAAAAACAACTTATAACTTGTTTTACATATTTATTTATGAGAACACAAACGTTAATAAAATAAGCAGGTCAAAAAGGAAAAAGCAAGCTCAATATCTGCTAAAACAGACTACGAAATAATGCTACATCCAACTTCAATTCTATCATGGAATATAAACGGAAAAGTTTATAAATTCCTGTTTTGACCAATTTGGTCAAGGAATATGATATAGAACATTTTTTGTCAGCAGATAAGGGGGATTTGATCAAATCTTGTCGGATGGCTCTGTGTTTTTCTCTTCGGCAAAATAACGACAGTGTATGGACGCCACTCTGGCAGTCTTACGGTTTTGACTCGCTTATCCTGTAAATTCATCGAAGCAAGTGATCATATTCTCGCAGTGTCATATCTGAATACGTCGATAATGATTGTTTACCTACCAACAAACTACCATAGCAGGAAATCCGACGCGAAGTTTATGTGGGCTAGCAAGAAAGTGTGTAAGCTGAAGAAGCAAAATGCAAAATCCGCAGTCTCACATTCAATATTACTAGGTGATTTTAACTGCGATTTGGCTAATAAAACACTCCCCAGAAGCCAGCTCCTTTGGAGCTCCATTGGTTTTTTGTATTCATTAGTTGACAAAAATGAATCCTATACCTACGTTGGCCCCAGCTTTTCAACTTCTAAACTCGATCATGTTATTTTTTCCTTTCCCATTAAACAAGCCGCTGCACTTCATGAAAGCTACTCTGACCATTTACCTATTTGTGTGACAATTGAGTGCAATGTCGGAAGCAAAACCTCTCAAGAGGAAAAGTGGTCATATGCTCATGACTAGAGTCACGTTGATCGTCAGTTATTCATGTCCGACTATGACTCGTTACTCAACAAAATTAAAGTTCCTTTTCACCTTATTGGTTCACAATGCAGGTCTTATATTAGTGAATGCGAGACCGAAATACAGCTCACAAATTATCTTGCAGGAATCAATCATGCGCTTTGATGCGCGGAAAAGTGTGCAGTCCCATCTGGACGTGTTCGCAAAAAGAAAGAAGTCATCGACTGATTTCAATCCAAGTCTTGTTGGAGCTTGCGATTCTGCTAAATTGTGGCTTTGAATCTGGAATGAATCCGATAAACCACGCTTCGGTATAGTAAACGGATTGCGTTTGAAGATAAAAAGAAAGTTCACAAGAACCCTGAAAGACCACAAAATAATGTTGATTAAATTAATGTCGATAAGATAGCTAGTGATCCTTCACTTTTGTGCAAAAGCTTTCAACACAGTGATCGTTCTTCTGTCGGTAGTATTTCAGAAAAAAAGTTGGATTGATTATTTTTAAAAGTGAGTTTTCATCACGTGACCTTGTTGCAGAAAGTAAATACGAAAAAGAGTTTGACCGTTTGCTTGCTAACTCCATACACTTTGCTTTTATAGTGACGCCGTCTGACGTTGAGTAAAAAACGCCGACTAAAAAAAAAATTAAGAAAAAACTATCTGCCAGTGTTGATTCAAAATCTGTTAAACACTTCGAACAAAGTAGTGATCTTTCGACGCAGCATCTTTCGTTACTTTTTCAAATGTCAATTCCTTCTGGTATTGTGTTCAACAGTTTTTATTGAACAGATTAAATCTATAACCAAAAAAAGGGAAAACAATTCGGTGATTGTCAATCGTATCGGTCTGTAACGATTTTTAGCACTTATTTGGAAATATTTGAGTCTATCATTCTTAGGGATATTTCCCAAAAGTTCTGTGCCTGTGCATCAATTTGATTTCAGAAAGAACTTTTCTTGAGCATGCTCTTTTTTCCCTTTTTAAGGTTGTTGTAGATGTGGAAGGTTCTGGGGATCTGCTTGTTCTATGTGCATTGGACATAGCCAGAGCATTTGATTCGTGTATTTTTGCCCAGATTTTGGTAGAGACTCTAAAGAGGGGGTTGAATTCTCAGTTTTAAAGTGTCTTCGATATATGTATAAATATTTTCGTGCCAAAATGAAGTGCAGCTCAGAGATTTTTAATGCGCTAAGGGGCGTTAGAAAAAGAAATCTTACTTCCCCTGCGCTTTTTAATAATTCAGTCATTCCTGCCCAAAGTTCTATCGAGTCCATCTGCATTTACGGGGACTTTGACATGTCTTTATTTGTGCATGCTGATGATATCCTGAATCTGAGTCCCACTTTATCAGGTTGTAAGCGCCCTTTTTCGAAGTTAAGACTAGAATATCAACAGATTGGTTTAAGTTTTAACGGTCATAAAACTGTAGCTGTTGGTTTCAACCTCAAAGGATACTCTGATACATCCCTACAACTTACTTAAACTTGTACCCCCCTCTCTAAAAGCCCTATTTTCCTGGAAATTCCCTGGAGATTCAGACAAGGATAGTTTATGCGTCACTTGTCTCTAATATTGCAATCTTTAATCGTTTCCATCTTTCTAAATTTTACAATTTGTTGTTGGTGTAATTGAATGGAGCTCAATTACACCAACAACAAATTGTAATAATTAGAAAGATTGAAACGATTAAAGAGTGCAATATTAGAGATTTTTACAATAGTCTAACTGTGCCTCATCTTCTTGCTCTGTCTCCTATTCGGCAACTATTTCCTGCTTCAAAAGAAATTTGTTCAACAGATTTACTTTAAATTTGCTAAATCCCTTTTGCAAATGCCACCCTGGACTAGTAACTCTCTTTTGTCTCAAAAATTTGAACTAATCTTTCCATCTATAATTATTGATAAAAGAGTAAAAGATTTTAAGTCTTCCGCCAGTAAACTTAATCACGATTGTGCTTCTCTATTTTATGACCTTATGATTGGGATATTATTCAGACGATTAGTATCTTGTGTGTTTTCTATCATGCTTGTACAACGTTATAGGTCTTTTGGTTATGTTCTCATTATTGTAAAAACTACTTATTTTGTTCAGTGTACAATCTTTTTTATTTTTTCTCTTTTACCCCTTATGTTGTTCTCTGTCATTTAAAGGATCTGCATCCCTTTTGGTTTTGACAGGTTATAAGTAAATTGAATCGAATTGAGAATAGACATATATATATATATATATATATATATATATATATATATATATATATATATATATATATATATATATATATATGTATACTAGTTGGTGGGGGCACTTCGTATCCCCCAAGCCCCCCCCCCCCCCCCGCGCGTAAGTCGTTACACGCCATATTAGTTGCGCGCCATTGTAGTTGTGTCCCTGTGTCCCACCTGTGAATATATATATATATATATATATATATATATATATATATATATATATATATATATATATATATATATATATATATATATATATATATGTTTTTAACTACGTAAAACTTGCGAATATACAACAATCTTTGCTGTCCCATTGTCTGTACATATAAATAGATTGTCAAGTTTACCGACTCTTGAACATGCAACATATAACTGTCCATGGGAAAAAACAATCCGTATTCAGATCTATACCTCATTATTCTAATGATTGCCCTTGAGCTTTGTTGATGGTGATTGCTAATCAAACATTCCTTGTGTCCCCATCGTCATTTATATATCCCCCCGTGCCCCCCGGCGTCCCCGTTGTAGTTGTGTCCCTGTGTCCCAGTCGTCATTTATAGTCGACAAACATAACGTCAGTCGACACACGAACATGACGTCTTTTTTAGTTTTTTAGCTTTTTTAGTTTTTTTTAGTAGTTTTTACCTGTTTTTTAGTTTTTTTTTAGTTTTTGTTCTTTTTTAGTTTTTTTTTCTTCTTTTGTATTAATGCTAAAGCCAAGGTTCGAACCTGGAACCTCTCGGACCTAGAACCTGGAACATAACGCTTTACCAACTCAGCTACTTCTGCTTGAATACATTTACCTTTTTTAGTTTTTTTATTTTTATTTTTATTTTTTAGTTTTCTTTTTCTCCTTTATTTGTCAGTTTTTTTCCTTTTTTAGTTTTTTTCTTTTTCAGTTTTTTTTTTAGTTTTTTTTTTTAGTTTTTTTTTTTATTAGTTTTTAGTTTTTTTTCTTTTTAGTTTTTTTTGTAGTTTTTACCTTTTTTTTAGTTTTTTTTTAGTTTTTTTTTTTACTTTTTTAGTTTTTGGTTTTTTACCCTTTTTTTAGTTTTATAGCTTTTTTAGCTTTTTTCTAGTATTTTCCTTTTAGTTTTTTTTTGTAGTTTTTATCTTTTTTAGTTTTTTTCTTCTTTTGTATTAATGCTAAAGCCAAGGTTCGAACCTGGAACCTCTCGGACCTAGAACCTGGAACATAACGCTTTACCAACTGAGCTACTGTATTTGTATTTGTATCGGATTAACGACGCTTCTTGACTACTAAGGTCCCTGCGTCGGCCCTGTAGTGCATTCCTGCAGCATGGTTCGATCTCTGGGTCCCGTATTACCACGCTAAGGTCAAACCCACTGCGCCAACACAGGTGGTTATATAACTGAGCTACTTCGGCTTGAATACATTCGTTTTTGAATTGGTATGTGATGAAATAATTCAGACGTCATATGCGGACAGTGACGTCACTCGACAGACACAAAGACAACTTATTTTTATATATATAGATAGATACGTCAGTTGACAAACATGACGTCAGTCGACACACAAACATGACGTCAGTAGACAGACACACAGACAAACAACTTATATATATATATATATATATATATATATATATATATATATATGTATATATATATATATATATATATATATATATATATATATATATATATATATATATATATATATATATATATATATATATATATATATATATATATATATATATATATATATATATATATATATATGTAATACTACTACTACTGCTACTACTACTTCTATTAACAACTCACTGCAGCACCAAGCCGCCTGAGGCCAACACAGCTAGGCACGCGCCTCCTCCAGCTTAATCTATTTAAAGCCTCCCTCTTTACACCATCCCAGGAAGTTCCTATTTCCTTTAAATCTTTATTTATGACATCCTCCCAACCCAGACAAGGACGACCTGCTTTCCGTGTAGCCCCAGACGGTTGGCGAAAAAGGACAATCTTCGGTAATCTGTCATCCTTCATCCGTAGAACGTGGCCTAGCCATCTCAGCCTTTCTTTCATTATAGCCCTAGAAAGCGGGATTGAACCACATTTTTCGTAAAACCTACTATAGGGTCAGTCAGCCGAGTACCCAGAACAATCCGTAGGCAATTTCTCTGGAAAATATCTAGTACGTTTTCATCTGCTTTTCGGAGCGCCCATGCTTCAGAGCCATATTTGACCACTGTCATCACTGTAGCTTCCAATATTCTAATTTTGGTTTGCAGACTTATCTTTCTATTCTTCCAAACTTTTTTTAACTGTGAAAAAACACCCTGAGCCTTAGCTATTCTACTTTTAACATCTTCACTGCTTCCACCATCTTTACTAATAAAACTACCAAGATAACCGAAGCTCCCAACCTGATCAATCTTTTCGCTACCTAATGTCACCTGTTCATCTTCACTTATTCTTAGCCTTAGTGACTTAGTCTTCTTAACATTAATTTTTAAGCCTATTTTAGCACCATGAACTCGCAAAACCTCTAAAAATTCATTCATTTTGCTCACACTTTCATCTAATATGCTTAAATCATCAGCATAATCTAAGTCCAGGAGCGTTTTTCCTCCCCATTTGATTCCATGGTCTCCAATTGCCTTTCCTGTGCTCCTTAAGACGAAGTCCATCAAAATGACCCATATAAAGGGGGATAGAACACAACCCTGCTTAACTCCTGATTTAATACAAAACCAGTTGCTATCTTCATTTCCTACCTTGACCGCAGCAGTATTATTCTCGTATATAGCACAAATCACTTTAATGTATTTTTCTGGTATACCATTTAACGATAAGACCTTTGTTAACGCTCTTCTATCAACAGAATCGAAATCTTGCTGATAATCGATAAAACTGAGGACCAAAGGTGTTTGACAACGAAGGGACTTCTCAATTATTAACCTAAGAGTGAAAACTTACTCGATACATCCTCTACCTTTTCTAAAACCGCATTGTTATTCCCTTAAAACTTTGTCCACAGCATCTCTCAGTTTAAAAAGTATCATATTAATCAGTAATTTGCTACCTACAGAGACCAGACTAATGCCTCGATAATTACGACACTCACTCTTGTCACCTTTCTTATACAGTGGTTTAATTAAGGTTTTCCTAAGATCATTGGGTACTTCCCCTTTTTCAAAAATTATATTCATAATCTTCAGTAGCTTATTCCTAACCTAAGAGCCACCATATTTATGAAACTCATTAATCATACTATCAGCACCTGGGACCTTTATCAGCGTTTAAATTGATGTATTTTTTTAATTTTGTTTCCTTTTTTAATTTGATGTCCTCTACCACCAATAGCCGCATAGTTGAACATTGAGGCTTTTTATCATTAAGGGCTAAACCCCCGAAAATTCATAGTATATATATATATATATATATATATATATATATATATATATATATATATATATATATATATATATATATATATATATATATATATATATATATATATATATATATATATATATATATATATATATATATATATATATATATATATATGTAACGAAAAGGGAAATTTCCTGAAAAGGAGAAAAGGAAGACTATTTTCCTACACTAGTGATTAATATAGATCAGTACTTCAATGAGGCCTTAACCCTACTCATTCATACAATCACATAGGTCAAACAGCATAACCATACACAATTAACCATAAAGAATAATCCATGGTCAGGCAGTCGTGTCGTCAGTAAGCATAAGTCGTCATTTACCAAATAAAAAAAAAATAAAAAAGACAATTAATTCAGAGGCAACAACCCAACAAAAGGGCTCATCAGGAGAATACACACTTGCCTTTAGGGTTTCAGCGCTTTAAATTCCTTACCCAGGCAAGTGGCGTGCCTACCATAAATTCCCTATGGTATCCCTGTGCTAGGTATCACCCCAAAAATTTATACATATGAAAAAACAAATGCAGAATAACCAAGTAACACCAAAACAAGCATATCCTAGCTTGGTTAAATATATCTTCCCCCACCCCTTTTTCTCAAAATAGCCCGATCAAAACTAAGAGAAAGCCATTAAAAAAAATTAATGCGCAAATTTCGGGCGGAGAGCCAAAATAAAACATGCATTAATTCAAAAACATTGAGAAATTAAAAAAACTGGTTTATTTTTCACCTAAAGTAAGGAGCGACATTAAAACTAAAAACGAACAGAAATTGCTCCGTGTATGAAAGGGGCTGTTCCCTCCTCAACACCCCACTCTTTACGCTAAATTTTTTTAGTTGAGATATAGTAAAACTATACTACAAAGAGCAGGGTGCTGAGGAGGGAACTTTCCCTTTCATAAACGTAGTAATTTCTGTTCGTTGTAAGTTTTAACGTCGCATATTACTTTCAGTACAAAAAACTTGTTTTTTATTTTATTTAATTCATCTAGCACTTGATATTTTTTTTTACTCTAAAATTCTGTTTCTGAGGATTGTTTGCTGAAGATTTACCCCCCTCTTCATATATATATATATATATATATATATATATATATATATATATATATATATATATATATATATATATATATATATATATGTATATATATATATACATATACATATATATATATATATATATATATATATATATATATATATATATTTATATATATATATATATATATATATATATATATATATATATATATATATATATAAATATATATATATATATATATATATATATATATATATATTATATATATATATATTATATATATATATATATATATATATATATATATATATATATATATATATATATATAAACAAAAGTTTTACGACATAAACAAGAGCTAAGAGCTCATATGGCACTTGTGACGAGGCCTGACGAGCCAAGAGCTCATATGGTTATGAGCTCTAGCAAAATTCTAAGAATCAATAGATTGATTTTAAAAGAAAATCAGAGGTTTAATGTCAATCGGGATATTAAATAAGAGCCCTGAGTCACGAGGTCCTTCTAGATATCAAAATTCATTAAGATCCGATCACCCACTCGTAAGCTACAAACACCTAATTTTTTCTACTTTTTCCTCTCCTTTCAGTCCCCCAGATGGTCTAATCAGGGAAAACGACTTTATCATATCAATTTATGCAGCTCGTGGAGACGCCTACCCATTTCCATCGTCCTAGCATGTCCAGAAGCTCCAAACTTACCAAAGCACTGAACCCCACCCCCTAACTCTCCCAAAGAAAGTGAATCCAGTACGGTTACGTCAATCATGTATCCACGACATTTGATTATTCTACCCACCATGTTTCATCCCGATTTCTCTACACTAAGCGTTTTCCAAGATTTCCAGTTTTCCCCTCCAATTCCCCCCAATGTCAGCAGATCTGGTCGGGATTTAAAATAAGAACTCTGAGACATTAGTTGCTTCTAAATATCCAATTTCATTAAGATTCCTTCACCCGTTTTTAAGTTAAGATTCCTTGATTTTATTAATTTTTCGGAATCAACACCCCCAGCTCCTCCAAAGTGAACAGACTCGTTCCAATTATGTCAATCAGGCATCTATAACTTGTGGTTATTCTTCCCATCAACTTTTATCCCGCTCTCTCCGCTCTAAGCGTTTTCCAAGATTTCAGTATCCCCCTCCAATCCCTTATGTCCCCGGATCCGATTCGAATTGAAAATGGAGCCTCTGAGACATAAGATCCTTTTATGTATCAAGTCTCATTAAGATCCGATCGCTCATTCGTAAGATAAAGATACCTCAATTTTCACGTTTTCCAAGAATTCCGGTTTCCCCTTCCAACTCCCCTCAATGTCACCAGATCCGGCCGGGATTTAAAATAAGAGCTCTAAAGCGCAAGATCCTTCTAAATATCAAATTTCACTAAGATCTGATCACCCGTTCGTAAGTTACAAATACCTGATTATTTCTAATTTTTTCGAATTACTCCCTCCAACTCCACCAAAGAGGGTGGATCCAGTCTGTTTATGTCAGTCACGTATCTAAAACTTCCTCTATTTTTCTCACAAAGTTTCATCCCGATCCCTTTACTCTAAGCGTTTTCCAAGGTTTTAGGTCCCCCCAACTCCCCCACATGTCACCGGATCCAGAGTGGATCCGTTCCTGTTATGTCGGTCACGTATTTTGGACTTGTTTTTATTCTTCCCACAACGGCTCCCCCTTAATGACTTTGGATCCGTTCGGGATTTAAAGTAAGAGATCTGGGTTATGAGTTCCTTCTAAATATGGAATTTCATTAAGATACGATCACTCCTTCGTAAATTAGAAATACCTCATTTTTCTAATTTTTCAGAATTAACCCTCCCCCCAAATCTCCCAAACAGAGCAGATCCGTTCCGGGTATGTCAATTACGTATCTGCTTATTTTGCTTATTTTTCCCACCAGGTTTCATCCCGATCCCTCCACTCTAAGCGTTTTCCAATATTTTAGGTTCCCCCTTCAACTCCCCCCAATATCACTGGATCTGGTCGGGAGTTAAAATAAGAGCTATGAGACACGACATCCTTCTAAATATCGGATTTCATTAAGATCCAATCACCCATTCGAAAGTTAAAAATACTTCATTTTGTTTATTTTTTCCAAATTAACCGGCCCCCCACTTTCCCCCCAGAAGGTAAAATCGGGAAAAAGACTATTTATAATTTAATCTGGTCCGGTCTCTGATAGGCATGCCAAATTCAATCGTCCTAGCTTACCTGAGAGTGCCTAAAGTAGCAAAACCGTGACCGACAGACAGACCGACATACCGACAGAATTTGCGATCGCTATATGTCACTTGGTTAATACCAAGTGCAATAAAAACTACGGTTTAAGTCACCCTAATTCCAAAGAAATTTCATTCTATTAAGTGGATGGCCACTTTATATCACACTACTCGCCAATCCAAACGGGGACATAAATCGACATTCAATAAGCTTGGAAGGTGGAAATCTATTTGCAGAAATAATAATAAAAAAAATAAAATAGGAAGTTATGAACAAAGAATATAAAGAAGCTTTATTACCAAATCGATTTGTGCTTATAAGAAATTCACAGATAAATATAATTCCGACGTTTACACCGGTAAAACCTGTGAATAAGATGATAGCTAGAGTTCTAGAAATTCAGGATATTTGTTTGTTTTTCCTTAGCGATTATGAAGGCATATTTACGAAACGTAAATTTATATTTAAATTAAAGTTGGCGCTTTAGTACCTGTGTCTGGCGATACACATTTAGTGTTGGGGTAGTAACTGGCTGATTTTGGTACCCAGAAATTTAAAGCCATCTAAAATAGATTACACTGATAGCCAATTTCGGGCGGTTAAAAAAATCATAAAGTAAAGTAAATAACATCATAGTGTAAGCAGAGAGGGTGGAATACACAGATGAGCCAGTACATCCTTCAAATTCTGGTACCAACACTTTTTTTAAGCTACTTGATATTTGGAAAATACTTAGTTGAGCACACATGTGGCACTGTTCACATTTTATACATAAATGGTTGTTACATCATAGTTTAAGAGGTGTTATTGTTTACTTATGCAAACTTAAATGTTTAAAAACCGAAGGGCCCCATTTGCAAAAACCCTCAGGGGTATTCTTCAGGCCCCTAGTCAAGTGGGGAAACCCTAAATGTAATAAAAATTAACTTAGTACCTGCTCTCGGCGTTTTTTTCTTCGAGACATTTTTCGAGATTTTTTTCTTCGAGATGTTTCCTTAGGGCGTTTTCCAGGACGAAGGTGTTACTGTTTACATATGGAAATTCTGACGACCTCGTCAATGACGTCTAATTTTTACTTACGTGAATGACCAAGTTTTGAGAGTCAACAAGACTTGTTTTGCTAGGAGGTTACGCAAAACTTTCTCTATATGCAGGGTTTTACGCTTCAATACACAAAAAAACTCTTGGATACAAGGACCTAGGTGCGTTTTCCTGCAGCATTTGACTTCTCCAAGGTGTAAAGGTGCTATTGTTTATTTGGTATCTTGGACACAGAGATGACTGTTGTGTAACCTATGTAAGATTTGTTTTGATTTCAGTTAATAGTACACGAAATTATGAAAAAAGAATTAATCCACGTATTTTTATGTATATTAAGGAAGTCAGGGGATGAGGGTGATCCCTAGTATGATAGTGTCCCCCACCCCATTCAATATGTCATGTGCATTCAAAATCTTTGATAATTTTGTAATTGCTCCCTTTTCTATTTCTCTCTACCCATCTCTGTCTCACTCTCTCCTTCAGTGATTTATTTTTTGTCTTACTATGCATTATACATCGATGATTTAATACAAATGTTTTAAAAATTCTATTTGCGACAAATAAAGACCAACTACATCGGATTTATTATGCTTAATTACCGTAAATGCAGTCTGTCAAAAATAAACCCTTTGTTTGAAAAATCACCCAACCATTTGAAAGAGCTCATTTGGTGTAAAGTGGTTTTACAACAAGGATATATTTTGGGCTAAAAATGTAGTATATCTTTGACGTACCAAAAATGTCATTATTTAATCCAAATAAATTGATTTTATGGGGGGAGGGGTGATGTTTAATTGTTAATTTCATTTGCAAAATCCTATCTGCTTGAATGTAAGTATACTGACCGTTTTTATTGAGGGGGGGTAGGGAGTGAACATGGTTTTTGGAATTTTTTTTGGTGTGACTGGCACTGCGGTGCTTTGTGGCTGGTGATCGACAGTATTTATTTTATTGTATGTTTTCCATTAGTATTTTTGGGCATTTGAAGGGTAAACACTGATATTTTACTTTTAAAAATGAAGGTGAAATATTTCAAAAAAGTGTGTGAACATAATAAAGTTATCGTAACTTTGAAGGCTGCTGAATTGAGTTCTCTCACTTTGAATACTGTACGTAGCATAAGTACTGTACGTGTACAGATTGCTGTCACGTAACATTCATTGATGAAGCTAATAGTTGATAACGAGGGGCAGCTTCTTGCTTAAGTCCAAGGGGGCATATGCAGATGGGGTTTGAAAATTTAAAATAAATTCAGTGAACAAGTTTATTTGAAGCAGGAAATAGTTGCCGAATAGGAGACAGAGCAAGAAGGTGAGGCAGAGTTAAACTACTATAAAGTTTAGAAAGATGGTAACGACTGAAGTGTGTAATATTAGAGACAAGTGGCGCATAAGCTATCGTTTTCTTTTTTTCAAGATTTTGGATGGCAAGCTTAATAGTTTCCTTAATCGAATTTTCAATGGGCATTCCCAGGTAAATAAGGCTTTTAGAGAGGGGGATACAATTTTAAGCAAGTTGGAGGGATTTATCAGACCATCCTTTGATGTTGAAACCAACAGTTACAGTTTTATCCACATTATAACTTAAACAAATCTGCTGATATTCTAGTTTTGACTTCGATTTTCCAAAATCAAGTGAAAATTACAATAAAAACTGAAAAATAAGCCATATGGTGCGATGAAAGTACTATACAGTACTATGAAATTGCTATGAAGATACTTTATAGTATTATAAAGGCAAATATATACTAAACAGAACTGATCCGTTTCTATTGATGCTTAAATTACGCAGGCTTATCTTAGTTTTGATAAGATTTTAAACAAACCAAATATCCGAATAGAGGGGAGAACTCAGTTTTAGGGAGGAGGGGGGCAAACTGAGCTCTGGGAGCTCAATTATGCCCTGGAATTTTGATAACACCAAA
The DNA here is from genome assembly GCF_032884065.1 of Artemia franciscana. Lineage (NCBI taxonomy): Eukaryota > Metazoa > Arthropoda > Branchiopoda > Anostraca > Artemiidae > Artemia > Artemia franciscana. The sequence continues at coordinate 17,169,989 of NC_088881.1, forward strand.
CAAGATTTTGGCAATGCCTGATAATATTTGGATAATAACAGACACGATTTTGCTAGTAGACACGATTTTGCTAGTACCGATCTATATTTTAATAACAACTTGCAAGATTTGAGCATTGCCCAAAAAGGATTATAGCCTGTAAGCATTGGACATTGATCAATTTTATTTTTATAATTGTGACTTCCCCGCTTGACTAACGGACTCTAACATTCCTTATTACGTAACGAGCCAACCCAATGACGTAGGTTTACTTTACACGTACGCTATAATATTGCCAAGGTGCACGTAACAACATCTTGAGTGACAAGTAGCTCCAAAAGTTTACCCCCTATATGTGCACTCGAATAAATTTGTCTGTCACTACTCATAAGCCTGTGATGTGACCCGAGTCTTACTATATTTTGAAGTTGATGCACAGGAGAAAACTTTCAGCTACTTAGAAAACTTTCAGCTACTTATATTTCTCCGCTTCCGACTTGGTTACCTTAGGCTGTACTAATTTTCTTTTTTCCCAAGACATTCTGAAACACACATTTTCCTGGCACCAATTTTCTATAATTATATGAGTTTTACTTGGACTACATTTTGTGTTAATTTTTGACACGCCTTTTATTATATAAATGTGATTTCCTTTTTTGTTTATGGAAAATCTTAAATACTCATACCGCAATTTTTACTGAATTTTGCACATTATTGGTAACATTTCTTGGAATTTTTGACGACACTGTCTGCAATCTGAGCTCCAATTATTGTAATCTTGGTTACCAGGTTTTGCAGAAACAACATTTCGCTATTTCGAAGTAGCCTGTTTAGTTTGAATATCTGCTCCAAAGTTGCTACTTTCTGCTCAAAATATTTTAACCTCGGTTATATTTTATGGAATGTCTGTGACATGTTGAGTATTCTCAGCCCCTTCTCGTCTAGTTTTGACCCAAAAGAAATGCAATATAAATGTAAAAAATTTAATCATTTTCGTAATAATGTTTGAAAAAACAACATGCAAAGAGTAGAATATCCAGTTCTAAGTATACATCTACAGGAGAGGCGAGAAAATAAGTACAAATCACAATAGAAAAAATATTACCAAAAAGGGAAAGAAACTTCTATAACTAGCAACTAATCACAAAGGGTTCCAACCAATCCTGAGGGGGTAAGATGTTATTTGCGATAGCCGACAAGGTGTTATGGTGCACAGAGACATGATTCATAAGAGCGCAGAGGTTTCCCCTCTCAATATTTTATGTCATTTCCCCTACTGGCAATGGAAATAAGTCTTTAGCAATCTCTTGCTTCATTGGGAATCTGTCAAGCTGAAAAAGCTCTTGATTTCTTGGGCTATAGATTGCTTCAAAAGCTAAGTGCTTTTATCATACAGACGCTATAATGGACGATATTGAGCAATATTAAAAAGACGAGTCAAATGAAGTTTAGAAAAAATGTTTGTATATGGAAAATCAATATTTCTACAGTCATAAATGTGAAGCAGCAAACCAAAAAAAAAAAAAAAAAAAAAAAAAAAAAAAAAAAAAAAAAAAAAAAAAAAAAAAAAAAAAACGGCTCTTGCACCAACAGTAACATTAACACTAATTGTCTTGCCATAATAGGGGGTCTACATTTCCATAGTCTATTCAACAACGCCAGACCTCAGCATCCATAACGTTTGATCAACCGAAAATGTCCGTTTATGCATAAAAATTTACGATTATTTATTCGAAGATGGAACTGTCAGGTTTTTTTGGACTTTCCCTCAAAATCATCTTCTTCTGTCTCCCACTCTCTCTCTTTCTTTCTCAAAGACACACTCTCTCCCACTCTTAGACTTAGATTTTTCAGTATGCTCTTCTCTCCAAAATATTAGAATATGCATTGGAATACATTTCCAGAAAGATTTTATCCATTTCTTTTTCTATCAACATTGTTTAATATAAATGCATAATCTACAGTGTTCCCTTTCTCACTCCTATCTCTCTCTTTTTCGTTTCAGTCTCCCTGTCCTTTTGTCTATCTCCATGTCCTCCAAATCACGGACATTTTTACTTTTAGGTTGTTACTCTTCTTTTGTTGCTTTTGAATAACCACTTTGTTGACCGATGAACCGTCTTGAATGACGGTATTCACCTCGAGATCTATGTATCAGTTTTTGAATTTGTGCCAAACATAACTGTTTTTTTCCCCAATCGTAGCTTATTCCTATTCCTTTATCATCAATCATATTCTAGAAGCCGTTCTCAGTAAATAAGAAGCGTACTTTGTCATTTAAAGGAATGTGCTCCTGTAAATATTTTTTTTTATCTTAGCCTGAGAGGTCACTCTTGGGTCTAAATTGGATCTTGTTTTTTTTTCTTCTGTAATCTTCTGTTCACCGTTTTCTTCTGTAATATATTATTCAATTTGCCTTTTTAGCTCATGACGGACCTTCTGGTAAGGAACACTGACATAACTCGAGAAATGTCTGTATTTAGCTCGTTGTATCATATTTTTACTCTTTTTTTGACTATTTCATACATAGACCCTATCTATTATTTTTCGAGCAATAAACCATTTCCCTGCTTCAAGTCGATTGCTCCCTGGCATTGTGTAACGAATAGATGAGAGATTTAGCTGATGATTTATTGTGACAAACAAGAATTATTGACAAAGGGCATCAAATGGAGAGGGGAAACCTGTCATAAAGGAATTTAAACCTTTTTCATATATCTCAGTTATTTGCCTAAAAGGCTTCCTCACATCTTGTAGGCTGCAGTAACTAATTGTGAACCACCAAGATGAGGCCCCAGCTTTCTTACAAAACAAGTTGGTAAAACCTGCTACATTTTATCTTTAGTCTTGTTTTATCTTGTTTTAGCATTTTGGCTTCAAATTATGAATTTAATTCAAGCGTTTTGTGATTCAGAAAGTAATTCTGAACCACCAAAATAAATTAGTAAAATTTGTATTTATTTGTTTTGTTTTAGCACTTGGCTTCAAATTATGTATTTATTTTTAAACCTTTCAATGCTCGTAGTAAGAACAATCCATAAAAAAACAAAATTTTCCATTCTTGGGGGCTAGGTCGCTACAACAGACAAAACGGTGACAATAAAAATAATAAAAGCTTCTCAATAGCACAAATAAAACTTTGCTTGGTGACAAAAAAGTGCAATTTAATAAAATCATTATTATGACAGATGTAAAAGGGGTACTTTCTCCAGTGGTAGAAATAATGACTTCTTTCACAGCTTATTCAAAGTCCTTTGCCAATCAATTTAAATAGTACCTTTTCAAATTCCGATAGTTTTTATTTCTGTCTGGATATTATGGAAAGAAAAAGTCAAAAGGTTTATTAAACCAAATCTACCAGTTTGTGGTAAAAATCTGAAATGAAAGAGGGACAAGGGCTAATAGTAGGTTTAAGGGTAATAATACGAATTTTTGTTTATGAAACTTATTTAAAATAAAGAACTCAGAACTCAATACATATGTAATTAAACTGATTCAGCTTTTTATCAGGTTTTTTCTGTTTATTTCAAAATCATTAAGATAAAATTTAATCATTTAATTACACATTCAATTGCACATTTAACAATATTAAAATTTAATTACAAGCCTTAAAAAATTTGTTGGATTTTCCAAAAAGGGGCAAAGTGCCACCCAAAAGAGTAAATAATGAAATTCACACCTTCAGATTCAGTGTATCAGAGAACCCTGTTACGAACTTTTCAAGCACCTGTGTACAATATTAAATTGGTACATTTCCTCCTAATAAGTCCTGTAATTAATACAAAATAAGCAGATAATATAGGCAGTTATTTTAAGCTTCATTCAACAAAGTTGACGCACTCGGTCTGTGAAGCAGTGGTGCATCATTTCGATTCAGCTATTCAGGAAGAAGGCTGCAGAGTTAATGTGGAGGTAGGGGAGGTTTGATTGATGCTTAAAAATTTGCATTCCTTCACTGCCTGGGTTATTCCTTGCCTCGGTAGAGAATCTAAAGTGCCGAAACCCTATTGGCAGGTGTGTATTCTCCTGGTGAGCCCTTGTGTTGGGTTGTTGCCTCTGAATTATTTGTCTTTACTGTTTTTATTTGTTTGGTAAATGACGACTTATACTTATTGACGACACGACTGATTTTATTAAAGTTAGGATTTTATCAAAGTTAGGATTTAAGTTAGGACTGACTTGTTTAAATAATAATTGACTTGTTCGAAAATAAAGATAGCTAAAGTTTCTATGGGAAGTAATTTTGCTGCATTTTCGAAAAAATGGAAAACACCCCGAAAAAAGTGATTGATTTTTAATTACACAATAGAATTCAGCATATATCGCAGCTCTTTCACAGAAGTGTCAGACCCCTATCTACAAACATGGGGTTTTTTTCCTGAAATGGATGATCACGGCTTCATTTTTATTTATATGATATTTATGTTTCCTCAAGGGTCATCGTGTCAAATCAACAGCCCTAGCATATCGAAAGAAAGCTCTTTAGAAAGGACATCGGAAGTTTTACCGACCTAGTTACAATAGTTACAAAAAAGAGTTACAAAAGTTACAAAAAGTTACATCAAGTTACAAAAAATATTTCACGATAGAGTGGAATTTTTAACCACTTTATGGCGAAAAAAAAACAAAACAACTTCAGTATAAAGGAATTTAAAATCAATGCAGTGAAAAGTCTGAGATAGCTAATCGATTTATAATTGAATCGATTTAAAATCAAAAACTATAAATTTAGCGTTTTCTTTTCAATAAGAATACTGTTAAGCGGTGGCACATTCATTCCTAAAGATGAAGGTAGCCCATATGCAACAAACGGTTAATATAGAGATAGACATTCGTTTTAAAGCTTCGTTTGACAAATTTTCAGCATTTGAGGCTTGATAAAACTATGCACAGTGATGAATAGTTGCGCATCAGCCATTACTAACGAGGGTCGGTGAATCTAAGTGTAGATGGGGTAACATGTGTATATGTGCTTGCAGCCTCAAAAAATGTGCTTCTATTTTCAAATTTTCTGACTCTTCGTGAGCCTTTACTTAAGGATATAAGTAGATTTGGAGGGACAGGTAATGAGAGTCATGGTCAAGTATGGTTCTGAACGGTGGGCGCTCCAAAAGGTGGAGGAGGATTTGTTAGATGTTTTCCAGAGAAATTGTCTTCGGATTGTCTTGTGTACCAGTCTGACTGACTGTAATTCAAACAGTAAGCTATATGAAAAATGTTGTTAAATAGTTCTTTCTAGGGCTATAATGAGAGAAAAGTTATGATGTCTAGGACACATTCTGCGAATGAAGAATGAATGGTTTCCGAACATATTCCTTGTCATCCAACCATCTAAAGCCAAACAAAAAGCAGGTCATCCTCGAATACGATGGGAGGAGGTCGTAAGTAAGGATTTGAGGGAAATTAAAACTTCCTGGGACGGTGTAAAGACGGAAATGTTTAGAAGATTGGGATAGGAGGATAGCGTGTCTAGTTGTGTTTGCCTTAGGTTTTGCGCTGCATTGAGTTGTCGTTATTAGTAGTAGTATTGCAGAAAATATTTTTCTACATAATATGAAAGGTTGAATCCACATGCCGGTAGGATTAACGAAGCATGAGATGGGAGGGAGCTCCATGAATGCTGCCAGGATATTTTTTAGATGGGGGAGGAAGGGTGAGCAAGTACTACAAGTTTTTTTTTCTTTATCGAGGTTTAAATATAAATAAATCTCATTTTGTTCTTACTTACAATGTTTAATAGCATCTTGTCTCCCGGGGTCATTTCCGCCCTACTGGTATCTGTGACAATATCCCTATAAAAGAATAGTTCAAACAATTAGTGTTGAAAACCATGAAAACGATCAACCTATAACTAATTTTGATATTTTAGTTCCCCCTCCTAATAAATATTTTAAGTGGGATATTTTTTTTAGGGGTGATGGTCATTCTCAAAAAATAATTTTACAAATGTTAAATTTGAATACGGGGGTAAAAGCAGTAGTAAAAAGAGTAGTAACCCTCCTATACATTTAAGAGAGCCTTGGATGAAGCAGCTCATATTATTAAATTTTAAATAACGAGCGAGCCTTAACAATAGAGGTAGAAACTGAAGAAAACAAAGCATAGATTAAAGTATACGCCACAACGAAAGATTTTATTCATCTTGATTTTTAATATGCAAAACATGCTAATTTTGAAGTTGCCATTTAAAATTTATTAGCACACGAAAATTTATGAATAATTCGAAACAGAAATGAAACTTCACAAAAGGTTACGATTTTGACAACAATTATTCAATATTATTCAATATGCATGAAAACTCAAAAGGCGCTATGCACGAAATGTAAGGTGTGATCTTCCTTCTTCATGACTGATGAAATAATTTTTGTTAGAATTTTGTTGCTTTTAAACTTTATTAAACATTGGATGATTAGACTTTACTTCTAAATGATTGTTCATTTTTCTAAATCCTCTTAATGAGCCCTTTTTCTCAATGCATTATGATAAAAAAAAGTTAAGCTTTCAAATTGTACATGGCAACGAACTGTAAGAAAGGAGTGACACAGCTCAATAGTAGCCGAAACTCTAAAAAATTGAATTTTAATATTAATAAATCTATTAAAGAATAGACTTACTATACTGATTCCAAACATATAAGATTTTTTTAAGTTTGGTGTTATCCGTAAAAGGGTATGAGCCTGAGGAAATTTGCCTGATTTTAAAAAAAGGGGGAAAACCCCCTAAAAGTCAAGTAATACTCATAAAAATTAAAGAGTGAGATTCAGCTTTTTGGAAATTACTACTGTAGAGGTTTCAAACTGCTATTTGAGAAGATGTGGGATTTTGTAGTTTTTGTCAGAAGAAAGATTACGTAGGCTACACGTTTTTATCTATTTTTTTTTTTCACCAAGAGTGATCGCATCGGACCAAGGTCCTAGAACATTGGGAGATGGATCATTTGGAAGGAAGGAAAAATTTCTAGTGCACATTACAAGTGACCAAAAAGATTGCAGAGCAGCTAGCCTTTCTCATAATCCCCCGATCAAAATTTTGAGAATGCCATTTTGTGTAGTATAGTTTAAAAGTCCTACAAATTATGCCTTTTGAGATAATACGGCCCCCCTCCAGCCACTGGGGATACGTCTTTGAGTCATAAAATTCTCCCATTGTACACTTATAGTATTTTTTTTATTGGGAATTATACAGATATTATCAGGAGGGAGGAGAGATATTGTGCTGGGGATGAGTTTCCATGGGGATAATTTTTCTTGTGGAGGGAAATTTCCAGGAGAATTATTGAATTGTAGAAATTTGACAGAATTCCTAAGCGAAACTCTTTTTATTTGTCTAAGTTTTTCTTTCGCTATTTACTTTTTTATGTGGAGATGTTCCATGGAAGTTTCCCGAAGGAAATTTTCTACGTCAAATTGTTTTCAGAGGAAGGGAGATTCCTGGAGTGATTGGAAAAACGAATAGATCATAAAGTCTTAATCAAATGAAAGCACTCAAAGGATATTTTTTCAGACTGAATCTTCAGCAAACATTTTGGGGAGGGAGGGGAGATAGTTTTTTGTGGGTATGGAATTGCCTAAAATAAGTTTTACGGGGAAAGAATATATTTTACGCGGGAGGAACATTTCTAGGAGGAGTTTCCCATGAGGGGAGGAAAAACCTGCACACTGTCCGTAAACATATAGACTTTGTCCAATATGGCTGACATGACATTTTTCTCCACTATAACCGCGTAGTTTCAAATTTTAAAGATTGAATCGCCATGGCTTTCGCTCCTAGAACTAATCTATTTTCTACCCAGTTCTTATAAACACTCATATCGAAATTCCTCCTCACCCAGTGTATAGGCACCCACTGGCATACTTATTTGATTTCTTTATTGTGCATTGGCACACATTACACCTTAGGACCTGCAAGCACCCCATGGTAAATAAATTCATTCCCTGTCTCAGATTTTTAGAAATAAAGCTTATAGCGTCATATACTTATAAAGCGTTAAGCGTCAGTGAACGTGACGCTTCACTAGGTCCTGGTAAATGGACATCGTTCTAATTGGTAAAGTTCATTCGAAAGCTAATGTAGTTAACATGCTTCAAATCATCTAGTAAATTTTTTGTTCTAATTTATAACAGGAGGACAACAGTTTCTCCATAATCAAACAGTTCGTGGTAACAAACTGTAGTAAGGAGCGACCCGGCTCAATAGTAACCGAAACTCTAAAAAATGAAATTTTGATACTAATAGTTACATCAAAAGAATTGCATTTTAATGCTGATTTTAAATATACAAGTTTCATCAAGATTAATCTTACCCATCGAAAGTTACGAGCCTGAGAAAATTTACCTCATTTTAGAAAATAGGGGGAAATACCCCCTAAAAGTCATACGATCTTAACGAAAATCACACCATCAGATTCAGCGTATCATAGAACCTTATTGTAGAAGTTTTAAGCTTCTATCTACAAAAATGTGGAATTTCGCATTTTTTACATTTTTTGTTTATTTGTTTTTTTGTTTGTTTTTTTGTTGTTTTTTTTCCAGGGATGATCGTATCGACTCAGTGGTCCTAGAATGTCGCGAAAGGATTCATTCTAACGGAAATTAAAAGTTCTAGTGGCCTTTTTAAGTGACAAAAATTGGAGGGCACCTAAGCCCCATTATGTGCGGAGAGCCAAGATCAAAACATGCATTAATTCAAAAAGGTCCAGAAATTAAACAAAAAAAAAAGTTTTTTTAAATGAAAGTAAGGAGCGACATTAAAACTTAAAACGAACAGAAATTACTCCGTGCATGAAAGGGGCTGCTTCCTCATCAACGCCCCGCTCTTTAAGCTAAATTTTTTACTGTTTCAAAAAGGAGAGTTGAGAGAAAGAGTCACACTTTAGCGTAAAGAGCGTGGCGTTGATGAGGAAGCAGCCCCTTTCATATACGGAGTAATTTCTGTTCGTTGTAAGTTTTAATGTCACTCCTCACTTTCATTTAAAAAAAACTTGTTTTTTTGTTTATATACTTAAACTTATCCCTTCCCCAGCCATTGAAGTCAACACATATAGTTACAAAATTCCCAGATGAGTTTTTTTCAAAATTTCTAAAATGGCTCTCCCATAAGTTATGGTTTTATTTAAAACTACATTTTTTTCTTCTTAAAAGTACCCTATTCGAGTATATGATGATGGACGATGTAAAGTTCAGATCGGAAACGATTTGAGCACATTTTTGGGGTGTATTATAACGTCACAACTACTTCTATTGAATAAAACTAAGCCAAAGCCAATAATTAAATTAATTGAAGCCAAAGACCTAGTGAAAAAAACGAGAAAAGTCCTAAATCGTACAACAAAAACAAGTCCTGATTCGTTCCCAATGAGAGACTTTTTAACTCGATGCTAAAAGTAATATCATTTGGTGGTAGCACAAACTAAATTCTGGTGCAGTAGAAAAGCGAGATAAGTCTACCTTTAGAAATTGCAATACAAAAGTGACGAAAGTCCTGACAGCCATTGCAAGAACCTGTTAAGCATAAGCCTTTCATTTTCAGGGAAGCAATTCAAAACTGAGCCAAGTGCTGACTCAGTGAATTTCTTGAGCTTAGTAAAAAAAATGCTTAAGTCTAAGCCTTGAAACTTTCCTAACAAAATACAAAAAAGGGATAAATCTTGATTAATGCTGAAATGAGCTAAGTTATAATCAAACAGTTCGTGGTAACGAACTGTAGTAAGGAGCGACCCGGCTCAATAGTAACCAAAACTCTAAAAAATGGAATTTTGATACCATTAGCTACATCAAAAGAATCGCATTTTAATGCTGGTTTTAAATATATAAGTTTCATCAAGTTTAGTCTTACCCATCAAAAGTTACGAGCCTGAGAAAATTTGCGTTATTTTAGAAAATAGGGGGAAACGCCCCCTAAAAGTCATAGAATCTTAACGAAAATCCATCAGATTCAGCGTATCAGAGAACCCTACTGTAGAAGTTTCGAGCTCCTATCTACAAAAATGTGGAATTTGCATTTTTTGCCAGAAGGCAGATCACGGATGCGTGTTTTTTTTTTTTTTTTTTTTTTTTTTTTTTTTTTTTTTTTTTTTTTTTCCCAGGGGTGATCGTATCGACCCAGTTGTCCTAGAATGTTGCAAGAGGGCTCATTCTAACAGAAATGAAAAGTTCTAGTGCCCTTTTTAAGTGACCAAAAAAATTGGAGGGCACCTAGGCCCCCTCCCACGCTAATTATTTTCCCAAAGTCAACGGATCAAAATTCTGAGATAGCCATTTTATTCAGCGTAGTCGAAAAACCTTATAACTATGTCTTTGGGGACGACTTACTCCCCCACAGTCCCCGTGGGAGGGGCAACAAGTTACAAACTTTGACCTGTGCTTACATATAGTAATGGTTATTGGGAAGTATACAGGCGTTTTCAGGAGGATTTTTTTGGTTTGGGGAAGGGGTTGAGAAGAGGGGGATATGCTAGGGGAACTTTCCTTCGAGAATTTGTAATGGGAGAAGAAAATTTCCATGAAGGGAGAGCAGGATTTACTAGCATTATTTAAAAAAAAACAATTAAAAAATAAAAGTGAAAAAGCTTTTTCAGCTGGAAGTAAGGAACAGCAATAAAACTTAAAACAAACAGAAATTATTACCCATATGAGGGGCTCACCTCCTTCTAATACCTCGCTCTTTACGCTAAAGTATTTTCGGTAATTTCAACTACTTATTCTACGGCTTTTGTGATTCAGGGGGTCATTCTTAATGAATTGGGATAAAATTTAAGCTTTAGTGTAAAGAGCGAGGTACTGACGATGGGGCGAATCCCCTCATATATGTAATAAAAACATGAGAATACAAAAGTTCTTTACGTAAGCTAATTTATAAGTTACGTAAATCTTTTACCAATAAAAAGATTCGTAAAAAATTAAAAGTTCTAGTTGCCTTTTTAATTAACCAAAAAATCGGGGGGCAACTAGGCTTCGTCCCCCGCTCTTTTTTTCTCAAAATCATTCGATCAAAATTATGAGAAAGCCATTGAGCCAAAAAAAAAAAAATATGCAAATTTCGTTTTGATTATTCCTCTGCGGAGAGCCAAAATCAAAACATGCATTGATTCAAAAACGTTCAGAAATTAAATAAAAAAAACAAGTTTTTTCAACTGAAAGTAAGGAGTGACATCAAAACTTAAAACGCACAGAAATTACTTCGTATATGAAAGAGGCTGCTTCCTCATCAACGCCCCGCTCTTTACGCTAAAGTTTTTTACTGTTTTAGAAAGAAGAATTGAGAGAAAGAGTCAAACTTTAGCGTAAAGAGCGGGGCGTTGATGAGGAAGCAGCCTCTTTCATATACGAAGTAATTTCTGTGCGTTTTAAGTTTTGATGTCACTCCTTACTTTCAGTTGAAAAAACTTGTTTTTTTTATTTAATTTCAATACAAGATGACTTACATCCATTACATCCTGACTTGTTGCAGAAGCAAGCTAAATCCTGAGATGGTGTAAAAGTAAAATAGACTTAATATCACACCAGGCTTCATCTAGCCTATTTACTTATGCAGTGCAAAACAATTTAAGTCTCAGTTAATTGCAAGGAAGAACGAATTCCTTGATCAATGGTAAAAAACAAACGAAGTCGAAATGACGGGCAAACTAGATACAAAATCTTGACATTTTGCGATTGACTCATTCAACACAGACACATTTTAGTAGATTAAGTGTGCATATTGAAACTAAATAGAACGTTAGTCAGTCAACCCTCCAACTTCCCTATTTAATGCCATTTTTTAATCAGAAAGTTAAAAAGGTAGAAATGTTCATTTGTTGTTCTGATTTTACATGTTTGCACGTTTCTTATTTCATACCTTTTCTTATGCTAGTTTTCATTATTTTACTCCGCTATTGACATTACGTCTTTTAAGTGGGAAATAAAGTTCTATCAGTGTCCTGTAGAAAAGTAGCACATTAGAACGGGCAAATCCAAGCAAAGTTCTGAGACAATGTAAAAAGAGCTCAGGTCTAATTGGGCTTAAAAGTAAGCGAAGTCCACGGTGATTTCCTGCAATACCAGGCCAGAGTGATGGTCTGATGCATTAAGACAGTAAGTTTTGACTCATTTCAGAAAACAGGCTAAGTCTAAGGTGTAGAATTTAGTGAAGCGTTTAGAGAAAACAGTTCTTATGTTTAAACTGCAGAGTCGACTGCTCCAACTGAAGGCGTGATGGAAAAATATGGAGATTCTAGGGGGAGGAAGAGGGGAGCGAATTTTTGATGGAAAAGCTGTTAAACACATTACTTTTCTTCAAAATATCATCATCATTCCAAAGGATTTCAATTTGATGCATTCCTTATGTACTTTGGTCTTTCACGATGAGTAGCTACACTATTTTACCCCATTCATATTTCTCAAAAGGAATGCAATTTGAAAAACGAAAATACATGAGATAAAGTATGAATACAGATCTGCGCATTATAAGAAAAAAGGAATACCTTTTAATGGGGAAAGTTTTCCTTTCCTACTCAGTACGCGACAGGAAGTGGTCAGAAATAGAGGATTCATTAGAAATCAGTAAACAGAGTGAAATCTCACAGAATTAGAAGAATGAGAATAGTGCATTTCTTGTTCTTTCTTCTCCTAATGGAAGGTTAGCAACCATATCAAATAAATTTCTTTTCACCTAAGTTTTGTCAGTGAAATAATTTTCCTAATAAATTTTCAGAATGAAAATTAGGAATTAAAAATTGAAGTTCAACGGAGCTTCAATTTTCACTTAAAATTTTCCAATAATTGTACGCACAGTGTTTACAGATTTCAGCAATATCCAGAAATAGGAAACTTTAAAAATATGCAGAAGAATAAAGGTCCGGCTTGTAAAATATTTCTTGAAAATATTATTTAACTACGTTTTAACTGCGGCACTAGTTATTTTGTTTTTTATAATTGAACGGTAAAAAGTCATGTAAATTTGATGTATAAGGGTTTGCAAAAACAGAAGGTAAATAAAAAATTGAAATTATTGAAATAGCGAATAGAAAATATTCAGTATATGAGGGGTGTTGCCAACCCTTTTAAACTATTCCACTTTTGGACTAGAGTTAGTTTTTTTTTCGCCTGTGCTTCAATAACCGACGCTCCAATGCAAGAGCAACGTGATAATACTTCGTTCTTCAAAATAACTTGAAAATGAAAGGATGGGTTGATTTGCTTTGGCAGTACGACTTTCATTTCAGTTGTTTCGCAAGAAGAGGCGGCCAATGAAACACTTTCAATCAACAACTGGATGTATTTTTTTTTTTACTTTAAAATGCTCTCTGTTAAGTAGCGATCCCTTTCCCTTTATTATAAAGAGCATGGGGCAGAAAAGGGCAGCAACCTCTTTATGTACAGGATAATTCATGTCTATTTTAAGTTTTATGCTGCCCTATAGTTTTATTTTAAAACAACTTGATTTTTTCTTCTTTGCTTGCACAAAAATATTGCTTTGTAGTTACAAAATATGTCAGTACTTTTTCATAGTCACACAAACTTGGGACTTGAGCAAATATCAATTATGGAATAGAATCGAATATCCCAGTTCTCCTGCCTTGTGGGTTTTTTGGCCATATTCAAAGAAAATCTCTTTCTCTTCACAAACCATAATTATTCTGATTGGTGGACTTCCTTTGAAAATACTGCACCCCATAAAAAATTTCCCCCGCTTATTAAATTGAGGACCTACCAAAAATGCATGACAAATAAAGATAATGAAAAAAAGTAGAATTTTGAAAAATTCCACCGATATCCCAGACTATAGGCAGAGTTTGTTGTGCAGACTATCCGATAGTATTTATTTTTGTGTTTTTATTATATTGTAATTCTTTTTTCTTGTATCTGGGGTTGAGTTATCATAGAAGAGTAAAATAAAGGTTAACAGTGGAGCGCAGAAAGTGATTTCAGCTATTTGGAAGTTTTTAAACAAAACCGAAATGTCAAATTTTGGATTCAACATTGTAGGGATTACAGGAGGGCTGGATAACAAAAAAGGAACCGATAGGAATAATGATTGTCCTCCATAGCTTAAATCCAGAAAAAGGACAACTGAACTTTTAATTTCAATCAAATGAGTCCATTCCGAGCTTCTAAGATATTCTCATCATTTTGAAATGGATGAGAAAAAGTTTTTTTTTTTTTAGCACTTTTTAGCCCTTTTTTGGGTTGCATTTTAGGGTTGACCAATATTTAAAACGCATCGAAAATTAGTTTATATTCCTTTTTGTTACACTTTTTAATAGTCGGGCTAACCTTTTGGGGGAGTGGGGGGTGTGGCTTCAATTCTCATTTCCCCCTGGATACAGTCAGCAGATGCAAACCCGTTTGTAATTGTTTACTAGGCCGATATGCCAAAAGTTTGGTAAGGGCATTCTCTGGAAACGAAATGCCTAGCTAAGTAAATCGGAAGACACGATGAACCTCGGTCATTAACCATGATCTGCTTGAGAGAACAAGTTGAAAATTCTAGAGAATGTTGAATGTGAACTGGACCTCAAATTATGAATTAACGGAGAGAGAGCAGAGGTAAACCGAATGTCTCTATTTGTATTGTTTCATCAAAATAAGAAGGGCACAATCACTTTTATTAGTAAAACGTGACTAGTCATATGATATTATTGTATTTTCAATTCGTTTAATTTACATAGTCAAACTCTAAGTCAGAAACAAGCAAATTTATAATTGAAAGGGCTTCTTTTTCAAATCTTCAATTTAAATAACATGGAGTCAAACTTTAAGTCAGAATCAAGCAAATTTAAAATTAACATTATTATTTATTCTAAACAATGCCTGCTTTACCTTTAAGGGGCGTTTGTTTGATTCTTAATTCCAAGACAGAATCAAGAAAACTTAAGAAGAACAGACCTCTTATTTCAGATAAGGAAGCAAGTTGATTTGTTTAAGCTCTATCTTAACCTGCCATTGCCAAATGATACCTATGCCCCAAAAGCACGAAGAAAAAAGTTAAAAAAAATCAAATATAAATTTAAAAACTATACGATAAAATAAAAATGAAACGTTTTTTTTTCAACTGAGAGTAAGTAGCAGCATTGAAACTTAAAATAAACACAAATTTTTGTGGATGTTCCCGAGGCCACCCCTCCTCAACATCTTAGTTGCCACTTTAAAGCTGATTAGTTTTTTCAAAATGTTTTTTATTCCAACTCAATGGCCCTTGTATTTCAGTAGTTGTTCTTATTTAGGCTTTGTTTTCACACAATTAAGCCATAATTGTCAAATATTGCATTTTTTACAACACAAGGAAACGTTTCTTGCTATGGATAAAAATTATTTTACACGACATAAATTTCAATTACAGTTAATTCTAAATTGCTTCAGCATTTGCTCTTGTTTAGAGCAACATTTTGTCAAAATTTAGGACACAATTTGAATGTTTAGTCAATATCGTTTTGATAACCCCTATGTATTCTCAAGACCAGAATATAATTTACAAATATTGGAAGCTACAGTGATGACAGCAGGCAAAAATGGTTCCGAAGCGGGGGTTAAAAGCCGATGGGAAACATCTGAAATGCGGAGGAAGATTTGCTAGATGTTTTCGAAAGAAATTTCCTACGGATTGTTCAGGGTACTTGAGTGACTGACCATGCTTTGAACAGTATGTGTACGAAAAATGTGGTTCTATCTCGCTTTCTAGAGCTATAATGAGAGAAAGTTTGAGATGGTTTGGGCACGTTTCGCGTTTGAAAGACAGCCGAAGATTGTCCTTTTTGGCCAACCTTCAAGGGCTAAATGGAAAGCAGGTCGTCCGCGTCTGGGTGAGACAATATCATAAAGAGAGAATTAAGGGAAGTGGAAACTTCCTGGAAGGGAGAGAGGCTTTGAATAAATTGAGCTGGAGGAGGAGCGTACGTAACTGTGTTGGCCTCAGGCCGCTTGATGCTGCAATGAGTTGCTAGTAGCAGTAATATTCATTACCAAAGTTACAAGTAGTCGCAGTCGCAAGTAGTTAGAGTAGCTGTCTCAAGTAGTCACAGCCAAAAGCTGTCTAAGTCTCGGTCTTGAGTTTAGACGACCAAGTCTCAAGTAGTCATAGCTGCTCAGCAAATAGTCGCAGTCACAAGTAATCGCAGTTACAGCCACAGTAGTAGTAGCAACAGCA
This sequence comes from Artemia franciscana, assembly GCF_032884065.1. Taxonomy (NCBI): domain Eukaryota; kingdom Metazoa; phylum Arthropoda; class Branchiopoda; order Anostraca; family Artemiidae; genus Artemia; species Artemia franciscana. The sequence continues at coordinate 17,186,090 of NC_088881.1, forward strand.
GCCCCAAAATGGTAAAGGTTGAAACAACAACCAATCCTAAGATATTACATGGATACCCTCCTGATAACCTCGATGCACATAGTGTCTTTTTATTTAGCTTCACGCCACCTTAGTATACCTTGAAATATATCCTTAGTCTGTTTTGGTATGTTCACGATCAAACATTTCATAATTATATTTCCTGTATGTAAACAATGGGTGCATTGTATAGTTTCAAACCTTTGTCGAGAGTCTGTGGGGGCCATGATATCCTAAGAGGCATAGATATTAGATTTTTAACTGTTTTGAACGAAGTGACAAGAACCTAATTTGCTCTTTACTAACAAGAAAAAACAAATGAACGCAGACTGAAATTTACATATACTTATTTTTATTCCTTAGAGTCTTTATAATTTTTGATTTACTAAAGAGAAAAAAGTGAAAACATTTAAAACATATTTTGTTTTCAGCAAAGTGCGAATTATGTTCTGGTCTTGAGAAGGCATGGGGATTTAAGTCCCACTCATGTTATTTTTGCCTTGCTTGAGTTTGACTCGGTTAATTATTGTAATTTCTGTTTATTTTGGGTTTCATTTGCTTATTGATAAGGATTTGTGATAGTTTTACACTTGGAAAAATATTTGACTTTATTTCGGATTATTTTTGGTTAAACAGAGCTCTATACTTTTTTTGAAAAACTTATCTTGAGGAGACAGTTTTTAATTAATCTTTGTACTTTTTTTTAATGGTAATCTAGTCTTTTTCATGGAATAGAAATAATATTTTTTCAAACAGTTAGTGGTAACGAACTGTAGTAAGGAGCGACCCGGCTCAGTAATAACCAAAACTCTAAAAAATGAAATTTTGATACCAATACCTACATCAAAAGAATCGCATTTTAATGCTGATTTTAAATATATAAGTTTCATCAAGTTTAGTCTTACCCATCAAAAGTTACGAGCCTGAGAAAATTTGCGTTATTTTAGAAAATAGGGGGAAACGCCCCCTAGAAGTAATAGAATCTTGACGAAAATCACACCATCAGATTCAGCGTATCAGAGAACCCTCCTGTAGAAGTTTCACGCTCCTATCTACAAAAATATGGAATTTTGTATTTTTTGCCAGAAGGCAGATCACGGATGCGTGTTTATTTGTTTTTTTTTTGTTTTTTTTTTCCAGGGGAGATCGTATCGACCCAGTTGTCTTAGAATGTTGCAAGAGTGCTCATTCTAACGGAAATGAAAAGTTCTAGTGCCCTTTTTAAGTGACCAAAAAAATTGATGGGTTCCTAGGCCCCCTCCCACGCTAATTATTTTACCAAAGTCAACGGATCAAAATTCTGAGATAGCCATTTTATTCAACATAGTCGAAAAACCTTATAACTATGTCTTTGGGGACGACTTACTCCCCCACAGTCCCCGTGGGGGGAGCTACAAGTTACAAACTTTGACCAGTGCTTACATATAGTAATGGTTATTGGGAAATGTACAGGCGTTTTCAGGAGGATTTTTTTGGTTGGGGAGGGGTTGAGAAGAGGGGGATATGCTGGGGGAACTTTCCATCAATAGTTTGTCATGGGGGAAGAAAATCTCCATGAAGGGAGCGCAGTATTTACTAGCATTATTAAAAAAAAAACAATGAAAAAATAAATATGAAAAAGTTCTTTCAGCTGGAAGTAAGGAGCAGCATTAAAACTTAAAACAAACAGAAATTGTTACCCATTTGAGGGGCTCACCTCCTCCTAATACCTCGCTCTTTACGCTAAAGTATTTTTAGTAATTTCAACTATTTATTCTACGGCTTTTGTGATTCTGGGGTCATTCTTAATGAATTGGGACAAAATTTAAGCTTTAGTGTAAAGAGCGAGGATCTGACAAGGGGGCGAACCCCTTCATATATGTAATAAAAATATGAGAATACAAAAGTTCTTTACGTAAGCTAATTTATAAGTTACGCAAATCTTTTACTAGTAAAAATATTCGTAAAAAATTAAAAATTCTAGTTGCCTTTTTAATTAACCAAAAAATTGGAGGGCAACTAGGCTTCCTCCCCCGCTCTTTTTTCTCAAAATCATTCGATCAAAATTATGAGAAAGCCATTTAGCCAAAAAAAAAAAATGCAAATTTTGTTTTAATTATTCCTCTGCGGAGAGCCAAAATCAAAACATGCATTGATTCAAAAACGTCCAGAAATTAAATAAAAAAAACAAGTTTTTTTTAACTGAAAGTAAGGAGCGACATTAAAACTTAAAACGACCAGAACTTACTTCGTATATGAAAGAGGCTGCTTCCTCATCAACGCCCCACTCTTTACGCTAAAGTTTTTTACTGTTTTAAAAAGAAGAATTGAGAGAAAGAGTCAAACTTTAGCGTAAAGAGCGTGGCGTTGATGAGGAAGCAGCCTCTTTCATATACGAAGTAATTTCTGGTCGTTTTAAGTTTTAATGTCGCTCCTTACTTTCAGTTAAAAAAACTTGTTTTTTTTATTTAATTTCTGTAAGAATCCATTGTTTGGCTTGCTGTTTGAATGCTGGAAAAAAATTTCCAACATTTTTTAACGTCATACACCCTTCGAAATTCTACGCACACAGTATAGATTAATTTATTTTTTTACGTCCTCAAGCTGACCTGCATAATAAAACTTAGTACTATTCCCAAATGTATAATTATACTCTTTGACAAACTTGATACACTTAAGCTCTTTTGATTGCGTTAAATTGTAAGAGCAGAACTAGTTATAGTAATGGCCCTGTAAATTTCAACGTAATACTCTCGGTTGTTCTTGGGATAATGCTGATATATCTTATTGGAAATTTGCATAGACAGAGTGCCTCGTGATTTAATTTCCAAGCAAAATTTAATTTAAGAGCATAATGGGTAAATTGCTTAGCTCCAGGGGGGGGGGACATACCCATTATCCCCAACGCATAGTTATTGGAAAGTACAACTATGTTGAACAATATAGCTATCTCAATACTTTGACTAGGTATATTTGGAAAATTAATGGGCTTGGGAGGAGGAGAGCTGCCCTCTAATCTCTTTCGATTCTTAAAAAGAGCATCAGAACTTTTATTTTACAACAAAATTAGCTCCTGTAAAAGTATCAAGTATATTGTTATCTATGATAGAGCGGTGCTGCCTATGATTTTGCTTATATGTCCTTTTGAAAGCTGCATTTTTTTTTTTTTTTTTTTATTTGATAATATTTCTAAATATTCCCTAGAAGTTTCAATTTAAATTACTTAACGTCCTTGGTTACAGTAACCATAGAAGCAGCATTAATATTTCTGATTAGTTAAAAATCTGCCTGAACTTGTCCTAAAAGGACTTAACATTGTAAGCCTCTTTGAGATATTGCTGTGTCACTCTTTACACAATCTACATCATCACGGTTCTTTTTGATTTAATTTAACATTTGCCTAGATATTCCTTGAAGTATTCACCTCAACACGCTTAACCTGTATCAAACAGTTCGTGGTAACGAACTGTAGTAAGGAGCGACCCGGCTCAATAGTAAACGAAACTCTAAAAAACGGAATTTCGATGCTAAAAGATACATCAAAAGAATTGGATTTTTATGATGATTTCAAATATATAAGTTTCATCAAATTTAATCTTTGTCATCAAAAATTACGAGCCTGAGAAAATTTGCCTTATTTTGAAAAATAGGGGGAAACACCCCCTAAAAGTCATAGGATCTTAACAAAAATCACACCATCGCATTCAGCGTATCAAAGAACCCTATAGAAAAATTGCAAGGTCTAATCTACAAAAATGTGGAATTTAGTATTTTTTGCCAGAAGACAGATCACGAGTGCGTGTTTATTTGTTTTTTTTTTCCAGGAGTCATCGTATCGACCAAGTGGTCCTAGAGTGTTGCAACAGGGCTCATTCTAACAGAAATGATAGGTTCTAGTGCCCTTTTTAAGTGACCAAACAAAATGGAGGGCACCTAGGCCCCCTCCCACGCTCATTTTTTCCCAAAGTCAACGGATCAAAATTTTGTTCCGCATAGTCGAAAACCACAATAACTATGTCTTTGGGGATGACTTACTCCCCCACAGTCCCTGGGGGAGGGGCTACAAGTTACAAACTTTGACCAATGTTTACATACAGTAATGGTTATTGGGAAGTGTGCCGACGTTTTCAGGGGTATTTTTTGGGTTTGGGGATGGGGTTGAGGGGAGGGGGATATCTGGGAGGATCTTTCCTTGGAGCAATACTTCATGGAGGAAGAGAAATTCAATGAAAAGGGCGCAGGATTTTCTAGCATTACTATTAAAAAAAATAATGAAAATGTAAACATGAAAAAGTTTTTTCAATTGAAAGTAAGGAGTAGCATTAAAACTTAAAACGAACAGAGATTATTACGCATTATGAGGGGTTCTAAAAATACTTTAGTATAAAGAGCGAGGTATTCAGGAGGAGATAAATACTTCGCTCTTTATGCTAAAGTGTTTTTAGAAGTTTCAACTATTTATTCTACGGCCTTTCGGATTCAGGGGTCATTCTTAAAGAATTGGGACACAAATTAAGATTTAGTGTGAAAAGCGAGGTATTAGCGAGGGGACAAACCCCCTCATATATATAATTAAAAATATAAGAAAATAAAAGTTTGTTACGTAAGTTAATTCTTAAGTTACGTTTATTTTTTACTAATAAAAACGTTCGTTAAAAATTAAAAGTTCTAGTTGCCTTTTTAAGTAACCAAAAAATTGGAGGGCAACTAGGCCTCCTTCCCCATCCCTTATTTCTCAAAATCGTCTGGTCAAAACTAAGATAAAGCCATTTGGCCAAAAAAAAGAATTAATATGCAAATTTCATTTTAATAATTTATGTACGGAGAGCAAAATCTAACATGCATTAATTCAAAAACGTTCAGAAATTAAATAAAAAAACTAGTTTTTTTTAACTGAAAGTAAGGAGCAACATTAAAACTTAAAACGAACAGAAATTACTCCGTATATGAAATGGGTTATCTCCTCTGCAATCCCTCGCTCTTAACGCTAAAGTTTGATTCTTTGCCACAATTATACTTTTTAAAACAATTAAAAGCTTTAGCGTAAAGAGCGAGGCGTTGAGGAGGAGACAACCCATTTCATATACGGAGTAATTTCTGTTCGTTTTAAATTTTAATGTCGCTCCTTACTTTCAGTTAAAAAAACTATTTTTTTTATTTAATACTAGTGAAAATTGAAGTAACAGAAGTAGCATTGGTAGTACTATGCACATAGCACCTTGTTTTTCCTCAACATCCTCCTTAAAACACGCTGAAAGTTTCAACCTAATGCCATAAACTGCTCCTGAGGCATAGCTGACACGTCTTCTTGACAATATGTGTGGGCATAGTGTGTTTCGATTTAAATCAATACAGTTTAAATTTTCCCCAGTTGTTTTGTCTTAATACTTATAGCTTTAGTAGCAGTAGGAGTAGTACTAGTACTAGCAATAGTAGTTTGGCAGTAGATTTAATAGTAATAGCTTTAGTTTTAGTAGCAGTAGTAGTAGTAGTAGTAATAATAGTACCAGTAACAACAGTATGAGCAGAAGCATTAGGATGTGAATATTATCTTTTGGTTAGTTAAACATACCCCAAAAGAAACCCAAAAGAAACTTGGTAACCTCATCAAGAGACCCCAGACCACTGGAAAAACGTGCTCATCTGACATTCTTGAAGAGGAGTAGTTAAACCATTTTTCTAGAGTGTTTGGGTGCAAAGATCTCAAGCTTGAAAGAGATTGTGATAAATGTGATAAGTTTCAAAAAACAAAAAAAACTCGATACCTTATTAAAAGTGCGAAATACCTTTGTGATATTTAAATCGGTTGTAGCTAGAACAGTTCGTAGATTAAAACATGGAAAGGTACGTAGTCTCGATGTAATTTGTCAGTATAACCTAAGGCATGGCACTGACCTCTTGTTAGAGCATTTCACTCTTCTGTTCCATATGTGTTTCAGATGGTGTTATGTCAAATATCCCCCCAAAAAAGGTAAGATCAAAATCAGTGCACAGGATGTAGACCAATTACCGTTTCAATTGTTCTCAGTAAAGTCCTCGAGCTCCTTCTCCTTGGAAATTTCAGGGAAGTGTAGACTGGGTTATCGTCAGTTGGGATTCCTCCGAAGCCAGAGTTGTGCGTTTGTACATTGTCTCTTTGACAAAGCCCACAGAATGGGATCCTCACTCTTTATGTGCAGCGTAGAAATCTCAAATGCATTTGATTCAGTTGTGCAGTCTCAGGTGTTTCTGTAATTACTCGAGTATGGTGTGAATACTCATGTCACAGCATTTTTATCTTTCTGGTACTCAGGCAGTTTTGTGAAAGTCATAATGACAAGCGATCACCTGAGCAGACCATTTAGACTTGTTCGAGGTCTTCGTCAAGGATCTTTATTAAGCTCCAATGTTTAATACCTTGACATCCGGAATAACAAAAACAGTTGCTGGAGAATTCAGCATCAATCTCAGTGACCTCAGCCTGCTTTCGTATGCTGACGACCTGCTGATGTTAAGCTGCAATCTAACTTCTCTACAAGAAAATATTGAGCACCTGTTAACTGGCTACAAAATCGGTATCGGTCTAAGGGTCAATGCACTAAAGACGGAATTTGTGGAATTTTGTCCCTCAGCAAGCAAGCAGCAAAGCCGTGACCCTACTTATGTGACGGTTGAACAAGTAAAAAGTTTCCCTGGAAATAAAATGAAATACCTGGGAATAACGTACGGTCAGGATTCTAGAAGTGCCCGTTTACTAATAATCGAGAAAACTACCAAGAATATTCGTTCAAGCTACGGAATGCTTGTTTCTCTGAAATTTAGCTTAAGCAGGAAGATTCTTGCAAAGCTTTACGCAGCGGTTGCTCTCCATCACCTGTTTTACTATCTCCGCTGTGGAACTGGTTCATGCAAACTGATAGACTAAAACTCCGATCTGTATACTGCAAATACCTTAAGTTTTTGATTCGATACCCCCTCTACGAGAGAAACACATTCGTTCTAAGATCTCAAAAGACGTTGTGCCGTCTATTGAAACAAGTGCCGAAAAAAGGCTTTGGAAACACTGTTCGAATTTTTGCCCTTCCACCTGATCTACGAGTGTAAATGAAGAAGCTATTACATGATTTTCTTCTTTGATGCTGGGTTTTCTCGTTTTTTTCCTTTTCTTCTTTTGTATTACTCTGCTTTTCTATTGTTTTTGGTATGAGAGGGAAAAAACGCAATTATTATTATATGTCCTTTGGTATCCTGTATGCTCATATACTTCTTGAAATTTTCATCTTAATGCTCTTAGCCTAACAAGTAGTTGCAATAGAAGTAGTAGTTGAAGTAGTAGTAAAAATAGTAGGTGTAATGGTAGTAGGCTAATAGTAGTAGATTATAAATATTGACATTCATCTCTCTTAACATTTCCTGAAATTTCAAAATTAATATGCTCAGCCATTCCCAGGTAATGCCCTTATGACAGCCCGTATGTACATAACTCGTTTTTATTTAGTTCATCGCTCCCCTCAACATTCTCTGAAACACTTGCCCGAATGCCCTTCGTCTTTTTTGAAAGTAAAGGTCGAACATGCCCACCTTTCTCAATAACATATTCCAAACTAAACAATGAAAAATTTACCTAACTTGCAGCGCTAACCCTGAGGGCAGCGTGTATTAGCGTATTTGGGGGAAGGATTGAAATCTCCAAGGACATTATTACTGGACCTTTCAACAATACTGAACAAAATAGCTGGCTCATAATTTTGATGGGATGTGATTTGGAAAACGGTGTTGTTTTTATGGGTGGGGGGTGGGGGGTTCCTTTTAATAACTTTTAACTCTTAAAAAGGGCACTAGAATTTCTGATTTCTCATAAATAAGCCCGTTGCAAAATTTATTCTACTGACATTCCATAAAAAGTTATGTGTCCCCGCAAAAAAACTTCGACCCTTGCCCATGTATTCCTGGGGGTTGTGTCAACCCTTTTTGCATTCATATATGCTGTTTGGACTAATTTAAACAAAAGGACTATTTCACAATTTGAGCCAGATTTATCTCGGGAAAAGAAAGCGTCGGGGAGGGGGTGGATAGTTGCCCTCCTATGACTTTTGACACTTAAAAGGAACTAAAATAATTTTGAATTTACAGTCAAATGAGACTCCTCTATGGCTTTAAGACTATCCCTACCATAAAAGCCATGCATGCCACCAGAGCGTAACTTACAACCCTTGTCCCCAGGCTCATGTGACGCCCTAAAGGTCATGTTACATGATCTTCGGACTGTTTTGAACAAAATCGGTGTCTCAAAATGTGTATCGGATGTATTTGGGGAAGAGAAGACGTAGGGGGGGGGGTAGTTTTTTCGATCCCATTTCCTCTTAAAATGGCACTAGAAATTCTTATTTTCAATTGAATGAACCTCCCCTAAAGTCAGTGTGACCACCCTTCAATAAAAAAACCTTATGCGTTAGTAATGGGTAACTAGCATAACTTCTAGCTCTTTTCCCAAGGGTTATGGGTGGTTGTTATTCCCAAATACACAATTAATGGGCTGAGTTCTGGTTGGGAGTGTTTGGGGAAATTATTTGCGTGACCGAGAGGGGGGATTTTGTTGTCCTCTAATCAAATTTTATTCTTAAAAAAACTAAACTTTCACTTTACAATCGAATGGGCCTTTGAAGTTTCTGTCATGACTCCTTCCGTACCAAATGCTTTGGTCAGAAGAAAAAAGTATATTATGCTCATATCGCTCTTTACATAGGCAGGTCTATAGCGCTACCTATGACTCATTTACCTTACTCTCGCACCCGTAGCGTTATTCTATTTTTTTAACCTTTTGGTACTGTCACTAATTCTTCCTCACAAGGTAAATCATCCTTTACGTCCATTCTTTAAAAAATTATTTCATTTTCTTCTATTTATTTTTCCTGTAGTTTTTTTGCCCTACTCTCTTTAACTCTCTCCTTGTCACTAGTTTTGGCCCCGTTCTTTCCTTTAGTAAATAAAAAGAAACAAGTTTTTTTTAAATTGAAAGTAAGGAGCGACATTATAACTTAAACAGAAATTATTCTGTATAGGAAAAGGGGCTGTCCACTTCTCAATACCCCACTCTTTGTGCTAAAGTTTTTTATTGTCTTAAAAAGGTGAGCTGTGAGAAAGAGTCAAACTTTAGCGTAAAGAGTGGGGCGTTGAGGAGCGAACAGCCCCTTCCATATACAGAACAATTTCTGTTTTTTAAGTTTCAATGTCGCTCCTTACTATCAGTTAAAAAAAAATGGTTTGTTTTTTACTTAAGATCTAAACGTTTTTGAATTAATGCAGGTTTTTAATTTGGCTCACCACTAATGAATAATTGAAACGAAATTTGCAGTTTAATTTTAATTTTTTATGCTAATATTAGCCTCATAATAACCTAAGTTTGATTTTATAACCTAAGTGGCAACCCATTTCATATAGGCTACGTAATATTTTCTGTTCGCTTTGAGTTTTGATGTTGCTTCTTACTTTCAGTTGAAAAAACTTGTTTTTTATTCAATTACTGACCGCTTTTAGATAATGTCAGGGAATCCAGTTCCCCCTCCTTGGAACATCCCTTTCCCCTACGAGAAATTTCTCCATCGAAAGATTCTCCAACATAACTTAAATTTGTGATATTTGCGGAACCAATTTTATAAGGCAGTAATTTTGTAATTTTGTAGTGTCTAAACAACTAAAGACGTCGAAACTATTTTTGTGAAAACGAGAGTCGCAAGTTGAGTAATTCTCTGTAAAAGATATACGTAATAACTTATGTTCTTTTTTTAAGTTTTAATGTTGTTCCTTACTTTCAGATGAAAAAAACTTGTTTTTTTATTATTTAATCAAACAGTTCATAGTAACGAAAAATATATAAGTTTCATAAAGTTTAGACTTACCCATCAAAAGTTACGAGCCTGAGAAAATTTAAAGTCATAAAAGTCAAGTCTTAAAAGTCATTAAATCTTAACGAAAATCACACCATCAAATTTAACGTATCAGAGAATACTACAGCAGAAGTTTCAAGCTCCTATCTAGAAAAATGTAAAAAAAAAAAATTGCCACAAGGCAGATCACGGATGCGTATTTATTTGTTCTTTTTTTATTTTTTACCCAGGGGTGATCGCATCGACCCAAAGGTCCTAGAATGTCGCGAGATGGCTCATTCTAACGGATATTAGAAGTTCTAGCGCCCTATTTAAGTGACCAAAAATTGGAGGGCACCACGGCCCCCTCCCACGATCATTTTTCCTAAAGTCACCGGATAAAAATTCTGAGATAGCCATTTTATTCTAAATAGTCGAAAAACCTAATAACTATGTCTTTGGGGACAACTTACTCCACTGCAATCCTCGAGGGAGGGGCTGTAATTTACAAACTTTGACCAGTTTTTACATATTGTAATGGTTATTGGGAAGTGTACAGACGCTTTCAGGGGGGATTTATTTGGTTGAGGGGGGAGGGGCTGAGAGAGGCTTTTATGTGGGGGGAACTTTCCATGGAGGAATGTGTCATGGTGGAAGAAAATTTCCATGAAGGGGGCGCAGGATTCTTTAGCATTAAAAAAAAAACAATGAAAAAATAAATATAAAAAAGTTTTTTCAACTGAAAGCATGAAGCAGCATTAAAATTTAAAACAAACAGAAATTATTACGCATATAAAGGGTTCACCTCCTCCTAATACCTTGCTCTTTACGCTAAAGCAATTTTATTGATTTCAACTATTAATTCTACGGTCTTTGTAATTAAGGGGTAATTCTTATTGGGACAAAATATAAGCTTTAGTGTAAAGAGCGAGGTATTGACGAGAGGGTGAACCCCTTCATATACGTAATAAAAATATACGAATATAGAAGTTCGTTACATAAGTTAACTTGTAAGTTACGCATATTTTTACTAATAACAAAAATCGTAAAAATAAAAAGTTCTAGTTGCATTTTTTAAACAACCAAAAAATCGGAGGGTAACAAAGCCTACTCCCCCACTCCTTTTTTTTATCAAAATCGTCTGATCAAAACTATGAGAAAGCCATTTAGCCAAAAAGATAAATTAATATGAAAATTTCGTTTTAATTATTCATGTGCAGAGAGCCAAGATCAAAGGATGCATTAATTAAGAAATGTTGAGATATAAAATAAAAAAAAAAACTAGTTTTTTAACTGAAAGTAAGGAGTGACATTAAAACTTAAAACGAACAGAAATTACTCCGTATATGAAAGGAGCTGTTCCCTCCTCAACACCCCTCTCTTTACGCTAATGTTTTTTACTGCTCTAAATAGTAGAGTTAAGAAAAAGAGTCAAACTTTAGCGTAAAGAGTGGGGCATTGAGGAGGAAATAGCCCCTTTCATATACGGAATAATTTCTGTTTGTTTTAAGTTTTAATGTCGCTCCTTATTTTCAGTTAAAAAAAACAACCTTTTTTTATTTAATCAAACAGTTCGTGGTAACGAACTGTAGTAAGGAGCGACCCGGCTCAATAGTAACCGAAACTCAAAAAACGGAATTTTTATAACAATAGTTACATCAAAAGATTCGCATTTTAATGTTGATTAAATAAAAAAACAAGTTTTTTCGACTGAAATTAAGGAGCGACATTAAATCTTAAAACGAACAGAAATTACTCCGTATACGAAATGGGTTGTCCCCTCCATAATCCCTCGCTCTTTACGCTAAAGTTTTTAATTGTTTTAAAAGTGGAATCTTGCAACAATCTAGGACCACTTGGTCGAAACGATGACCCCTAAGCAAAAAAAACAAACAAATAAATACGCACCCGTGATTTGTCTTCTGGCAAAAAATACGAAATTCCACATTTTTGTAGATTGGATCTTGAAATTTTTTCTATAGGGTTCTCTGATGCGTTGAATGCGATGGTGTGATTTCCGTTAAGATCCTATGACTTTTAAGGGGTGTTTCTTTCTATTTTCCAAAATAAGGCAAATTTTCTCAGGCTCGTAACTTTTGATGACAAAGACTAAATTTGATGAAACTTATATATTTAAAATCAGCATAAAAATCCGATTCTTTTGATTTATCTTTTAGCATCTAAATTCCGTTTTTTAGAGTTTCGTTTACTATTGAGCCGGGTCGCTCCCTACTACAGTTCGTTACCACGAAATGTCTGATTTAAAATATATAAGTTTCATTAAGTTTAGACTTACCCATCAAAAGTTACGGGCCTGAGAAAATTGGCCTTATTTTAGAAAACAGGGGGATACACCCCTTAAAAGTCATAGAATCTTATCACACCATTAGATTCAGTGTATCAGAGAACCTTACATTAGAAGTTTCAAGCTCCTATCTACAAAAACGTGGAATTTTGCATTTTTTGCCACAAGACGGATCAAGGATGCGCGTTTATTTGTTTGTTTTTTTGTTTTGTTTTTTCCCAGGGGTGACTGTATCGACCCAGTGGTCCTATAATGTCGTGTGAGGGCTCATTCTAACGGAAATTAAAAGTTCTAGTGCCCTTTTTGAGTGACCAAAAAAATTGTAGGGCACCGAGGCCCCCTCCCAAGCTCATTTTTCCCCAAATTCACCAGATCAAAATTCTGAGATAGCCATTTTACTCAGCATAGTCTTAAAACCTAATAACTTTGTCTTTGGGGATGAATTACTCCCCCACAATCCCCGTGGGAGGGTCTTCAAGTTATAAGCTTTGACCAGTGTTTACACATAGTAATGGTGTATTGGGAAGTGCACAGACGCTTTCAGGGGGATTTTTTGGTTGGGGAGATGGGTTAAGAGGAGGGGGTTATACGGGGGGAACTTCTATGGAGGAATTTGTCATGGGGGAAGAGAATTTCTATCAGGGGACGCAAGATTCTTTTAGCAAATTATTACGCACATGATGGGGTTCACCTCCTCCCAATACTTCACTTTTTACGCTAAAGTAATTTTATTGATTTCAACTATTTATTCTACGTCCTTTGTGATTCAGGTGGTCATTCTTAACGAATTGGGACAAAATTTAAGCTTTAGTGTAAAGGGCAAGGTATTGACGAGGGGGGTGAAACCCCTCATATACGTAATAAAACATACGAATTTAGAAGTTCGTTACGTAAGTTAGTTCGTAAGTTACGTGTATTTTTACTAAAAAAAAACGTTCGTAAAATTAAAAGTTCTAGTTGCCTTTTTAAGTAACCAACGAATTGGAGGGTAACTAGGCCTAATCCCTCGCTCGTTTTTTTCTCAAAATCGTCCGATCAAAACTATGAGAAAGCCATTTAGCCAAAAAATAAGTTAATCTGCAAATTTCCTTTTAATTATTCATGTGCAAAGAGCCATAGTCAAAACATTCATTAATTCAAAAACGTTCAGAAATTAAAAAAAAAAAAGTTTTTTTAACTGAAAGTAAGGAGCGACATTAAAACTTAAAACAAACAGAATGTATTCCGTATATGGAAGGGGTTGTCCCCTCGTTTTTTTAGAAAGTAGAGTTGAGAGAAAGAGTCAAACTTTAGCGTAAAGAGCGGGACGCTGAGGAGGGAACAACCCGTTTCATATACGAAGTAATTTTTGTTCGTTTTAAGTTTTAGTGTCGCTCCTTACTCTCAGTTTAAAAAAACCTGTTTTTTTTTATTTAATAACAAACATAAGCATATACAATCCCTATGGTTTATTATCACCTAAACATCATAGTTATGAAGTTACTAAAGGTAAGATTAAATGCTAAGACAGGCCGGAAACAACACAAACAAACTATTGCATAAATCGGCCATTATTTTACAAAATTTACAGGGGTTTGTCCCCTTGTCATACCTCGCTCTTTACGCTAAAGTTCGAATTCTGTTCCAATTCTTTAGGAATGACCCCTGAATCACAAAGGCCGTTTAATTAGAATTGAAGGCTCTTTTGAAATTACTAAAAATACATTAGCGATATACCACGAGATTTTGAAGAGGGGACAAGCCCCCTCATATACGTAATAATTTCTGTTCGTTTCAAGTTTTAATATTACTCCTTACTTTCATTTTTATTTAAATTTGATTTCTCATTGTTTTTTAAATAATGCTGGAATATCCAGCATCCACTTCATAGATATTATCATCTCCCATGGAAAATTCCTCCAAGGAAAGATCCTCCCGAACAATCCAGTCCCCCCAACCGGAAGAAATCCCCCCTGAAAACGCCTGTATACTTACCAATAACAAATACTATATGTAAACAATGGGAAAAGCTTATAAATTGCAGCCCTTCCCTCAGGACTGTAGGTGATTAAATCGTCCTCAAATACATAGGTGTTACGTATGTTAACTATGTTGAACCAAATGGCTATCTCAAAATTTTGATCTTGTGACTTTGGAAAAACTGAGCGTGGGAGGGGGCTTAGTTGCCCCAAGTTTTTTGGTCACTTAAAAAGGGCACTATAACTTTAAATTTCCGTTTGAATGAGCCCTCTAGTGAAATACTAGGAAACCTGGGTCGATACGATCACCCCTGGGGAAAAAACAAGCAAAAAACAAATAAACACTCATCCGTGATATTCTTCTGGCAAAAAACACAATATTTCACACTTGTGGAGATAAGAGCTTGAAACCTCTACGGTAGGGTTCTCTGATACGCTAAATCTGATGGGGTGATTTCATTAAGATTCTATGACTTTTATTTTTATATCAAATTCCGTTTTTTACAGTTTCGGCTACTATATAGCCGGGTCATACCTTAATTACAGTTCGTTACCATGAACTTTTTGACTGGAACAAGTTTAGATTTAGTACTCCTTCTCAATTTATTAAAATGACAGTAAAATAATTTACTAACATACCGTTTAGCTGCATCTTCCAAATGCCCTGTAAGCTTATCTATAGCCTCAACTTCAAACCTCCCTAATTGATATTTTAGTGCTTTCTGTGCTTTCTTTATATTCTTCTTATGTTTTTATGACCTGTAGCTAAGATTATTCTTGTACAAGCCCCTTTTCTTCTTCATTAGGTATAAAGCATTGTTACTAATATTCCTTGCTCTGTTCCTAACTTTTTTTCCTAAGACACTATCAGTAACTTCACAAACTATTTTCCTAAATTATTCCTGCCACGATCTACATTGTAAAATTTTGAACTCTCCAGCTTAGTATTCAATCTGTTCCTACACATAGTGCCTTTTGATTTGGTTTAATGCAGGAAAATATGGTTGAAGGGATAGTTTATTAGTGTTTTTAGGGGCTGAATTTTATTATGGTTACTGCTTAGCAGTTGAAAATGTTAACCTTGTTGTGCTTTTTTGTATTATTTAAAGCTTTTTTGTTTTATTTGTATTATTTTGTATTATTTGGTTCCTGGAGATTTGTTTGTAGTTTTTCCGTGTGTTGCTATGGCCCGCGGTCTATGGCAATAAAATCTTATCTTATCATACCCCTTAACATTCTCCAAAGTTTCACCTAAATACACTTATCCTTTTAGACACACCTAGAATCAAACATTTCCTCTTTTTCTGATAATAAATACTACACGTAAACAATCAATAAATTACACAGTTTATAATCGTTGCCCCGGGGCTCTTGGGGGTAAGGGGTCTCTGGAGGGAACGGTTATTACACGTTTTAACTAGTGTGAAAAAACAACCCTTTCAAAATTTCAACCTGTCTTCAGGAGAAGGGGTGGCTATAAGGGCAAAGAAAAGGGAGGCTGGCTATACTCCAATTACCCATCACATATCCTCAAAATACCCTGAAAGTTTCAACTCCATTTCCTTAAATATTGTTAATATTTCCCTTTTGACCATCGTCAAGCACATAGTTTATTTTGATTGAGTTTGGCATCCATCTCAAAATTTTTTAAAGTTTCATCTTGATGCCCTAAGCCTTCTTGAAGCCTGGGGATCAAACATGCTCTCTTTTCCCATTAATAAAACTTTCATATTTTCAATGGACAACTTGCATGTCTTACGGCAATTTCTGTGGGGGCGGGAGGGGGAGTATTTGAGCCCCAGAAACATAGTTATTTAACCTTTGGGTTATTTTCAACAGGCTGTCTATCTCGTGATTTTTATCGAATGCAACTAGGGGTTGGTAACCCTTAGATCAGTTTAGGTTTCTTATAAAATGAGCATCCTCTGAAATTTATGCGATGTGTTGTGCCTCTAGAAAAAAACAACTAAGAATTCATTGAAGGCTTAGTGCTTCGTACTATAGGGAATGCTAGAGCGTTGCCCCTGATTAGATATTCTTTGATTTCCTTAAATAATTATTCATCTTGTGTTTTTCTTATATCCTGCAGGCAGCAAATACTGACGACAAACACAAACTATCAAACAGTTCGTGGTAACGAACTGTAGTAAGGAGCGACCCGGCTCAATAGTAACCAAAACTCTAAAAAATGGAATTTTGATACCAATAGCTACAACAAAAGAATTGCATTTTAATGCTGATTTTAAATATATAAGTTTCATCAAGTTTAGTCTTACCCATCAAAAGTTACGAGCCTGAGAAAATTTGCGTTATTTTAGAAAATAGGGGGAACCGCCCCCTAAAAGTCATAGAATCTTAACGAAAATCACACCATTAGATTCAGCGTATCAGAGAACCCTACTGTAGAAGTTTCGAGCTCCTATCTACAAAAATGTGGAATTTTGCATTTTTTGCCAGAAGGCAGATCACGGATGCGTGTTTATTTGTTTTTTTGTTTTGTTTTTTTTTCCCCAGGGGTGATCGTATCGACCCAGTTGTCCTAGAATGTTGCAAGAGGGCTCATTCTAACGGAAATGAAAAGTTCTAGTGCCCTTTTTAAGTGACCAAAAAAATTGGAGGGCACCTAGGCCCCCTCCCACGCTAATTATTTTCCCAAAGTCAACGGATCAAAATTCTGAGATAGCCATTTTATTCAGCGTAGTCGAAAAACCTTATAACTATGTCTTTGGGGACGACTTACTCCCCCACAGTCCCCGTGGGAGGGGCAACAAGTTACAAACTTTGACCTGTGCTTACATATAGTAATGGTTATTGGGAAGTATACAGGCGTTTTCAGGAGGATTTTTTTGGTTTGGGGGAGGGGTTGAGAAGAGGGGGATATGCTGGGGGAACTTTCCTTCGAGAAATTGTAATGGGAGAAGAAAATTTCCATGAAGGGAGAGCAGAATTTACTAGCATTATTTAAAAAAAACAATTAAAAAATAAAAGTGAAAAAGCTTTTTCAGCTGGAAGTAAGGAGCAGCAATAAAACTTAAAACAAACAAAAATTATTACCCATATGAGGGGCTCACCTCCTTCTAATACCTCGCTCTTTACGCTAAAGTATTTTCGGTAATTTCAACTACTTATTCTACGGCTTTTGTGATTCAGGGGGTCATTCTTAATGAACTGGGATAAAATTTAAGCTTTAGTGTAAAGAGCGAGGTACTGACGATGGGGCGAATCCCCTCATATATGTAATAAAAACATGAGAATACAAAAGTTCTTTACGTAAGCTAATTTATAAGTTACGTAAATCTTTTACCAATAAAAAGATTCGTAAAAAATTAAAAGTTCTAGTTGCCTTTTTAATTAACCAAAAAATCGGGGGGCAACTAGGCTTCGTCCCCCGCTCTTTTTTTCTCAAAATCATTCGATCAAAATTATGAGAAAGCCATTGAGCCAAAAAAAATATGCAAATTTCGTTTTGATTATTCCTCTGCGGAGAGCCAAAATCAAAACATGCATTGATTCAAAAACGTTCAGAAATTAAATAAAAAAAAAACAACTTTTTTCAACTGAAAGTAAGGAGTGACATCAAAACTTAAAACGCACAGAAATGACTTCGTATATGAAAGAGGCTGCTTCCTCATCAACGCCCCCCTCTTTACGCTAAAGTTTTTTACTGTTTTAGAAAGAAGAATTGAGAGAAAGAGTCAAACTTTAGCGTAAAGAGCGGGGCGTTGATGAGGAAGCAGCCTCTTTCATATACGAAGTAATTTCTGTGCGTTTTAAGTTTTGATGTCACTCCTTACTTTCAGTTGAAAAAACTTGTTTTTTTTTATTTAATCTACGAAAAAACCTAACATTGCTTATTTTTCTGCTAGATTACCTGTCCTCCGAGGAGCTGCAGCGCGGTTCGGCTTCGTATAACGATTGAAATAGGGGATTATTATACTCTATACACCAATCCTTGCTCGACCCAATTTGCCATAATGACTTTATGTTGACTAGTATCTCCATCTCGAAATACCTAAAGTAAGGTTAATGATTAATTGACGTAAAATAGCTTGAAAACAACAAGACAAAAGGATTGAATTCTAGTAAATAAAAAAAGGTAAAGGGCATTTTGTGACAGAAGCTTGGGCCCTTTGAAGAATCGGGTACGAGTAAATGTCCACCTTGCCAATATCACTCACGCCTTTGTCAAGTAAAATTTCATTTGTAAATACGCCCTTCAAAAAGGGAATCCCAGAAAGTTTTAACTGAATCTTTCAAGCAGTTGCCAAGATAATGCAAATCCACTAATTTAATAACTGTCAACGTAAAGTGTCTTTTGATTTATGTCACTTTTTAACCATGAAAAAGGGCTATATCAGCTTATAAAGCGAAAACGCATAAGTTCACCTGAGATGAAACATATTCAGCCTTTTCCCCAACAAAAACTTGGAATTTTCCATTTCCCTACACTGACTAAAAGTTTCCTACACTGTCTAAAAGTTTAAACTCCATTCCCAGAGCCATTACTTTGATATGAAAGGAGCTGTGTTTTGATTATTTGGATGCAAATTATATATTAAAATTTAGCTTCACCCTCTCCCAAGTTATACTTGAATATCCACCCCTTTCTACCTTGACACCACCAAAAAGATTCAGTTTGATACACAAAGCCGTTCCAAAGATCTTGTAGATACAGATTTTGGTGACTAATAACATTTTGATAAAATAGTGTTTTTTTCATTTACCTTGCTATGTAAGGACGTTTCGATTATAAATCCCATTATGCTTCACGAAACAATTGTTCCTTGTGAACAAGATAAGAAAAGTGGAATTTTTTTTAAAATAAATAAAAAATTGCATTAGAGACAGATGTCCCTTACAACTGGCAGCTCTAGAGTGTCAGCTCTGGTAAAAATCCAAGTTGAAACAATTGCAAATTCGCTATATTTACTGCCCTTGCCCTGGGGGCTGTGGGACTATGTCATCCCTAGAACTATTTTTATTGATCTTCTTCATTATTTTGAACAAAATAGCTGTCACAAAGTATTGATTTTTCAAAGCCAAATTTCTATAGCCCCTTTTCTATATTAAATAAAAAAAAACTAGTTTTTTAACTGAAAGTAAGGAGCGACATTAAAACTTAAAACGAACAGAAATTACTCCGTATATGAAATGGGTTGTCCCCTCCGCAGTCCCTCGCTCTTTACGCTAAAGTTTGACTCTTTGCCACAATTCTACTTTTTAAAACAACTAAAACTTTAGCGTAAAGAGCGTGGGACTGCGGAGGGGACAACCCATTTCATATACGGAGTAATTTCTGTTCGTTTTAAGTTTTAATGTCGCTCCTTACTTTCAGTTAAAAAACTAGTTTTTTTTATTTAATTTCTGAACGTTTTTGAATTAATGCATGTTTGATTTTGGCTCTCCGCACATAAATTATTGAAATGAAATTAGTATATTAATTTTTTTTTGGCTAAATGGCTTTCTCTTAGTTTTGATCAGACGATTTTGAGAAATAAGGGGTGGGGAAGGAGGCCTAGCTGCCCTCCAATTTTTCGGTTACTTAAAAAGGCTACTATAACTTTTAATATTCAATGAACGTTTTTATTAGTAAAAAATATACGTAACTTAAGAATTAACTTACGTAACAAACTTTTATATTCTTATATTTTTATTATGTGTACGAGGGGGTTTGTACCCTCGTTAATACCTCGCTCTTTACACTAAATCGTAAGTTTTGTTCCAATTCTTTAAGAATGACCCCTGAATCAAATAGGCCGTTGAATAAATAGTTGAAATCACTAAAAATATTTTAGGATAAAGAGCGAGGTATTTATCTCCTCCTAAATACCTCGCTCTTTATGCAAAAGTATTTTTAGAGCCCTTCATATGCGTAATAATCTCTGTTTGTTTTAAATTTCAATGCTATTCCGTACTTTCATTTGAAAAAACGTTTTCATGTTTATTTTTTCATTGTTTTTTTTTATAGTAATGCTAGAAAATCCTGCGCCCTTTTCATTGAATTTTTTTCAACCATGGCATATTTCTCCAAGGAAAGATACTCCCACATAGCCCCCTCCCTCAACCCTACCCCCAAAACCAAAAAAATCCCCCTGAAAACGTCTGTACACTTCCCAATAACCATTATTATATGTAAACACTGGTTGAAGTTTGTAACTTGCAACCCCTCCCCCAGGGACTGTGGGGGAGTAAGTCATCCCCAAAAACATAGTTATTAAGATTTTCGACTATGCCAAACAAAATGGCTATCTCAAAATTTTGATCCGTTGACTTTGGGAAAAAAATGAGCGTGGGAGGGGGCCTCGATGCCCTCCAATTTTTTTGGTCACTTAAAAAGGGCACTAGAACTTTTCATTTCCGTTAGAATGAGCCCTCTTGCGACATTCTAGGACCACTTGGTCGATACGATGACCCCTGGAAAAAAAAAAACAACAAAAAAACAAAAAAACAAACAAATAAACACGCACCCGTGATTTGTCTTCTGGCAAAAAATGCAAAATTCCACATTTTTGTAGATAGGAGCTTGAAACTTCTACAGTAGGGTTCTCTGATACGCTGAATCTGATGGTGTCATTTTCGTTAAGATCCTACGACTTTTAGAGGGTGTTTCCCCCTATTTTCCTAAATAAGGCAAATTTTCTCAGGCTCGTAACTTTTGATGGCTAAGACTAAACTTGATGAAACTTATATATTTAAAATCAGCATTAAAATGCGATTCTTTTGATGTAGCTATTTATATCAAAATTCAATTTTTTAGAGTTTTGGTTACTATTGAGCCGGATCGCTCCTTACTACAGTTCGTTACCACGAACTGTTTGACAGAGTAGTAAAGAAAGAAGAATAAGACGTTAAGGCAACATGACTCTTTTTTTAGGCGGTGCTGCCTCTTATATTGTTATTTTATGTTAAAAAAAAACATACACCTGTGGCCAATATTTTTGACAAAAATGTAAAACTGTCTGTTCTACATACAAAAATTATTTTCTCCAATTTTGGAGCTTTTAAATATGCTGATATTGACAGTCTATTTTCCAGCACGGATTACTTATTTTTGGAGCATCATGTTGTTCATATATAGTACCTAATTTTTTATAATAATTAAATAAAAAACAAGTTTTTTTAACTGAAAATAAGGAATTCCATTAAAATTTAAAACGAACAGAAATTACACCGCGTATGAAAGGGGATGTTCCCTCCTCAACGCCCCGCAATTTACGCTGAACTTTTACTCTTTCCTTCAATTCTGCATTTTAAAACAGTGAAATACTTTAGCATAAAGATCGAGGCGTTGAGGAGGGAACAGCCCCTTTCATACGCGGAGTAACTTCTGTTTGTTTTAAGTTTTAATATCACTTCTTACTTTCAATTGAAAAAACTTTTTTTTTGTTTAGTTTTTGAATTAAAACATGTTTAATTTTTGCCCTTCGCACATGAATAATCAAAGGGAAATTTGCACATTTTTTTTTTTTTTTTGGCTAAATGACTTTCTCTTAGTTTTGATTGGACAATTTTGAGAGAAAAGGAGTGGGGGAGGAGGCCTATTTTCCCTCCAATTTTTGGGTTACTTAAAAAGGCAACTAGAACTTTTGATTTTTTACAAGCATTTTTAATAGTAAAAAATATACGTAACTTACGAATTAACTTATGTAACGAACTTCTATACTCGTGTATTTTTATTACGTATATGAGGGGATTTCCCCCTCGGTAATACCTCACTCTTTATACTAAAGCTTAAAATTTGACCCAATTGTTTAAGAATGACCCCTGAATCACAAAGGCCGTAGAATAAATAGTTGAAATTACTAAAAATACTTTAGCGTAAGGAGCGTGGTATTTAGGAGGAGATGAACCCCTCATATGCGTAATAATTTCTGTTCGTTTTAAGTTTTAATGCTGCTAGTTATTTTCAGTTGAAAAAAACTTTTTCATATTTATTTTTCATTGTTTTTTTTAGAAAATGCTAGAAAATCCTGCGCTCCCTTCATGGAATTTCTCTTCCCCCATGACAAATTCCTTCAAAAAAAGATCCTCCCACATAACCCCTCCCCTCAACCTGTTGAACAAAAAAAAATTCTCCTGAAAACATCTGTACACTTTCCAATAACCAGTACTGTCTGTAAACACTGGTCAAAGCTTGTAACTAGCAGCCTCTCCCCCGGGGAGGGGCTGGGAGAGTAAGTGGGAGAGTAAGTCATCCCCCAAGACATAGCTATTATTTTTTTGACTATATTCAACAGAATGGCTATCTCAAAATTTTCGTCCGTTTACTTCGGGAAAAAAATGAGCGTGGGAGGGGGTATAGGTGCCCTCCAATTTCTTAGGTCACTTAAAAAGCCGCTAGAACTTTTAATTTTCGTTTGAACAAGGCCTCTCACGACATTCTAGGACCACTGGATCGATACGATCACCGTTGGGAAAAAAAAACAACAAATAAATAAACACGGGCCCGTTATCGGTCTTCTGGCAAAAAATACGAAGTTCCACATTTTGGTGAATAGGAGCTTGAAACTTCTAGAGTAGGGCTCTCTGATACGCTGAATGAGGATGGTGTGATTTTTGTTAAGATTCTATGGCTTTTAGAGGGTGTTTTCCCCTGTTTTCCAAAATAAGGTAAATTTTCTCAGGTTTTTAGCTTTTGATGCGTATGACTAAATTTAACGAAACTTATATATGTAAAATCAGCATAAAAATCTTTTTCTTTTGATGTATCTATTAGTATAAAAATTCTGTTTTTAGACTTTCGTTTACTATTGAGCTGGGTCGCTCCTTACTACAGTTTGTTACCATGAACTGTTTGATTGTATTTTTGATTACTATGGTCCGTGGTTTACTCAGCACTAGGTTACGGCTGTCGCTGCAAACATTAAATTTTTAATTGGCAGTTTTAAAATTTCTCAACTTGATAATCTGGAATGAATATAAAAACTAGATGCTTTTTTATGTTATTTTTCTTATGTTATTATTGGCACGGATCACTTTTTATTCAGAGCTCATAGCCACCAGCTCTTTTGTTTGAAAAAGAAGGCTTCTGAAACTTGGCAAAACTATTTGATCTCTAAACGCAGTCCTTGTTGTGCATTTATTAGCATTTTTTGAAGCTAAGCTTACAGAAAAATTCTGGATCTCAGAGTCTGGTCTTAACAAAACAAAAATCCAGCCCCCGAAACTTGCTTGATTGTATTTATAATCATCCATGTGAGGAAAGCAGTTTTGAAAACAAAATTTTTCATAAGTTTAAGCAGGATAAATCTTAGGCACAAATAAAAGTATAAACTGACTTTCTATATTAAACAAGGCACTAAAAGAAACTAGAAAAATAAAAGAAGCTAAAATAAATACTTTTCTGTATGATAAAACTGGAGATTCTGCCAACCAAGTCCTTTGTGTTCCAAGAATTAAAACATAGTATTCATCATAATTACTTGTATTCATGTTCCCATATTTATTTATTTTTCCTTTCTTTCTTTTGTCCCATCGATATGGTTAGGAAGACTGGCTACAAAAATTACTTAACTAGTGCATACATATATCCAAATTGTGTAACACAACTGCATTGCAGTTGTACAAGGATGACTTATACATTCCTAACTATGCTGTTTTAAATATTAGTGGTTATCATCATTGAATGTCAATATTTCAGGTATATCCAGTGTGCAAATTACGAATTTCCGTATTCCAGAGCAAGCGATCAGGGGAGAAGACTTAACATTAGTTTGTGAATATGAATTGGGATCAAACAAACTTTATAGCGTAACTTGGACCAGAGGTACTCATGATTTTTACACCTACAAATATTTACCGTCTGGACGGCCAACAAAAGGAGTCTTTCAATTACCGGGAATAACTGTAGACGTAAGGTTTAAGTTAATCTCTGTACATTTTTTGGGGGCTACCAGAGGCCACTCGTCTTTACAAATGAGACTGTGTACATAATAACTATTTTGACATCTTCTTAAGAAATTAGTTCTTATCTTCAATTTATAAGTAAAAATACAATACCAAAGTACATATACTTGCCCCATTAAAATCTTGCTATAGCTTGCACTAGGCATAAGTTGCTCTAGGCATATGTGTATTTTGCGTGTGTTTATTCATGTGTATTATCTTCTTTTGTACCTGTTTGTTCGCATATGTATATATTTAGGTACAGTTTTTTTCGATTTTGGTGCCACCCTTTTCCCAAAGTAAAATTATTTACAGCTCTAGTTCCTTTTAATTTTTTAGCTATTGGTACCTATTGGGAAGGTAAAATTCGATATTTTTGGAAAAAACAATTGTTTCTTGTTTGATAGTCGTTTGCAATGAAATGACAGAATAGAACATACTTTGAATTGTAAAAAAATTTGTAAGGTTCCGGAAACCAAACCTTCAAATTGCTTAGCTCCACCTGACTAAGAGCGAGATCTGAATGTTTAATGTGTTGTGGTGTTCTCTTTGAAGCAATTTTTTTTCATTAGCACAACCCAGAGCCCAAGGTCTTTGTCACAAAGATTCAGGTCCTTTGAGATTCCCCTATCTAATTTGTAAGAGTTGTTCCCTCTTAATTTCTTATTAATTTGCAGAAATATTGGAAAAAAAATTCAAAGAAAAGTAAGGAGTGATATTAGGGATTAAAACTAGCAGAGTGAGATTATATAATACACAAAACTTCATAGGATTAGAAATTCCTCTTAGAACGAAGCCTAGAAAAAATGAGTAAGCAGGTTGAATCTGAAAATAACAGAAATTACTGTGGAGGTATAAATTCAACTTTTGCCTGGAAATGCAAAGCTCTCAAAGACAAGTCCTGGCTTAACGTGAAAACAATTTTAACTCCAAGTCAGTGCAAAAGCTAATCTCTAATTTTGCAACTTGGACTTAGCTCGGCCTTGCATTAAACCATAATGTTTCTTACTCTGATACAATTTCCGGTCTTGCCTCACTATGTACGGGGTCACAGAAATTCAGCAGTTCAAAATTCACTTTTTTTCTGACCGAATCAATCCACAGTTTCGACAGAGTTTCTTAGAAAAAAAAGTTCTAAACGTTCAGAAACTGGCAAAAGATGGAAAAAGTTTGTCCCCAGATTGATGCATTACACTAGAACTTCTCATTTTTATCTAATGAACTCCTGACAAAGTTCACATGACCACTCAGTCTTTAAAAAAATTGCCATGAAAAAACTAATACATGAAAGACTCATTTATTGTTTTTAGGGTCAACTTCTTAGAATATGATTTACCTGATGTAGAAATCAAAGAAGAGGATGGACATATCATTGCACCTTGAATAATTTTGACTGATAACAGCGGCAGTCTCTGAATGAAGTTTTAGAGATAGTACTTAGGCAAATTTCTGGCATCATTGATTTACCACAAGAACTGCATACTGTTGTAATTTGCGAATATGCAGAACCTCACATTTCTTTTTCTGCAGTTTCAAAAAAAAAATATTTATGATGTTTTCAATTGGGTAGAAAATCATTTTTTATTTTTAGGAAAAGCTGTCAACTGATTCAAAAGTTGTGATCAAGAACCTCCAGCTAAGCGCAACGGGTCTTATTGAATGTGCGGTGACCGCAGAACACACTTTTATGACTGATAGCCGGAAACAGTTCTTAGCAGTCTTAGGTACGATTATATGCAAGTTAAAATTGTTATTACAAACAAAATGCCAACAAAAAATACCTCCAAATAGTAATGTTAGTCAGAGCTTTTTCTTTATTGGCTAAAATTTAGTACAATTAAAAGAAACGAACAGCTTGAAAACAACAGTTTTGTGGCTCAATTTAAATTAACAACTACAAGAAACAATATCATCAGAGTAATTTTTTTTTCGGATGTTACTTCTTAGTATTTTACTTTGAGTATTTAAAACATACCCTTTTTTAAGAGAAAATTCAGGCTATTTGGCAATCCTGCCTTTTGCCAGACATTTACTGTCGCAGATTTTTATTTTTGCTTTAACTGCTTGTACAAGACAAGTAGGCTACTAGTAAAAAAAATGTAAAGTATTATATTTTACTTGTTTTAGTATATTTTGTATTATTTAAACAATTATAAATACAAAATTGTTATCATTATCAGTGTAAGAAAGACGAGAAATGATTTTTTCTTTGTCGGATTTTCCATTGTACTCCACTGTCATTTCAAAGCATTGATCGTATGGCCTGATCGTATGGCCATTGAAGTCGTATGGCACATATAGCTCTAGAGATACAATAGAATTTCTTCGAGTGTGAACAAGCATTTCTGGATCTGATTTTTGGGAAGTTTTAAATGTAGCTGTGCGACAGGGAAAACACATAGTGTTATATTACAGAAATGTCTTGTATCTGCTTCAAAAAGGGGTTAAAGATCTTTCAATGAGACTTGAAACGATGGTGAAATATAAAGTTGAAATAAAGGCAAGATCTTACTTTAAAGTTTGAAAGGATGTAAAGCTGTAAACGAAAAGTCTTAGTTCTCTGCTATAGGATTGATCCTATTTTTTTTTATTCAATTATAGAATCCTAGAATATGCTTGCAAACAAATTTCGAATCCCTGGAAGGAATTACCTACTTAACTGTAGCGCACTTACAGACATGAATTAATTTTTTGTAAAGAAATGACAGTATTAATTTCTTTAATTTATTGTAGATATACCATCAGATCCACCAAATATACACCCAATATATCCCATTCAAAATTACAAAACTGGCGGAAAGATATCTCTTTCATGCGAAACTCCTCCTTCCTCTCCAGCATCAAATATAACCTGGTATATCAACGGTAAAAAGGTGAGATTTTTCCTTTTTTCTTTAAACTGAAGTTTTTTTTTAATTTTGAAAGATCTCAGTAACATCAAATCATACAGTTGGTGATGAATATTTGAAAGTAAGAAGCCAATGGTTTTCAAAACTGTAAAATGAGAAGGTTGGATAAAAATATAAACCTCAAATAATTTGGCTTTTTGTTGTGACTCTAAACAGGTGAAACTCACTAAATTTAAAGTTGTCCTTTAGAAGTCACGAAACTGAGAAATCCCCCTAATTTTAGCAAAAAAAAGGATAACACATGTTTTAGGGAGTGATTCTGATGAAAATTGCACCATAAATTTCAGCAAGCCAGAGAATCCCATTGCAGGGTTTTTAAGCCCTAATATATAAAAATGAGAATTTTTCAGGAAGGACGTTCACGAATGTGTTTCTTTTTTTTCCAAGAATTAGATTATCAATTATTATAAAACATCAAAAAAGGGCCCTTAAAAGTTTAAATTGAATGTTTTAATACGTTATTTTTAAGTAGAAAAAGAGATTGAACAACAATACGATGGTGCTTCCTGCCCTTCTGTATAACAAAACGACAATTTTGCACAAAAAAAGGGTAGGGAATAGAAAATTTAAGGGGACTTGAACACCCCCCCAAAAAAAACAAAAGGTTTGTCGGACTCGTAAAAGAGTAACAAAAATGGATATAAACAAATTTCTTATGCGTACTTTTAGTTTTTTTTTGTGTGTAAAACCCCCGAAAAATTATAATATATAACAAATTCCCGCCCTTCTGTATAACAAAACGACAATTTTGCAGAAACTAAATAAAAAAAAGGGCATGGAATAAAAATTTAAGGGGAATTGAACACCCCCCCCCCCCCCCGAAAAAAAAATGTTTGTCGGACTCGTAAAAAGAGTAACAAAAATGGATATAAACAAATTTCTAATGCGTACTTTTAGTTTTTTTTTGTGTGTAAAAACCCCCGAAAATATTCCCTGGTACGGCCCTGGGAGAGGATGCAAGAGTCTCCATTAGCCTTGATTCTGCCAAGATTTAAATAGGTTCATTTCCTATTTTCTTACTTCAAATAAATTCCCTTGAAAATCGTTGGAATTCTGCACTTGAAATTAATTTATTACTTTGTGGACTCCTGTTATTTCGACAAATATTTGAAAATTTCCTCTTCCAGGGATAACTACTCGTTTTTGCGCTACCTTATATATATATATATATATATATATATATATATATATATATATATATATATATATATATATATATATATATATATATAATATAATATCACAATAATTTTTCAATTGAATTATTACTTTCTGTAACAGTCAAATACAAATCCGTACTCTTATAGTCTTTGTCGTCAAAACGATGATGTAGGAACCATTCTATCTTCTTGCTCCAACAGTTGAAGCATTGACCAGATTCTTCCTCCCAAAAGAATTTAAAGCTACTACTGCACCAGTGTCTTAGAAATAAACCTAAACTCCGTGTAGGGTTTTGGTAATTATACCTGGATAGGTACTTTCCTACTACTCATCCTTGTCATAGTTACAAATAGGGCATAGTAATCCCCTGGTATGACATTCACAGTCATCCTCAACACAGGAATTACAATCCTTAACTTGAATTAAATGTCGTCTATGTAACTTAAACGGATTGCATAATCCACATTTCTCATTATATCTATCTTCAATAGCGCAGTTCTCGCTAAAGCAGGTGCCCAGTGTATACGGAAATAGATGATAGATGCGGAGGATTTCTTTAACTATTGACTCTCAAAATGCTGTCTACAAACTAATTAGAGTCCAAGATAAAATATTCTTTCACGCTAAATTCCCTCTTAAGACAATCACCTATTGACTCTCTAAAGAGAAAAAAGGCCGGGGAGAAGTAAACAATAATAGCCAACTAAAATGTCTATCAGCAATTTTTTAATGATATAGAAACATTTTTATTAAAAATTGTCATAAAAGAGTTGCAGAATTTCCTCTCTCTTTTTACAAGGTGTAAAACTCATTGTCCATTGTCCATAATCCTCATTTTCCATATAGATATTTGTCTCTTATTTAACTTTGCCGTAAATATAA
This sequence comes from Artemia franciscana, assembly GCF_032884065.1. NCBI lineage: Eukaryota > Metazoa > Arthropoda > Branchiopoda > Anostraca > Artemiidae > Artemia > Artemia franciscana. Next base: position 17,215,032 of record NC_088881.1, read on the forward strand.
TTGTTCCTCGATATTGAATCTGCTCAGTGATGCTATGTATATACCAAACCTTTCATCTCAGTAAAAAAATAGTCGGCACTTCTTTGCAAATTCTTTAGTCATGTTGTGCAATCTCGTTTTCATATTGCCCATGTTCACTCCATTTACCTCTAATAGTGTAAAACACTCGTTTCCAAAACAATGTGCTCTCTAATAAGTTGAAAAAATTGTAGTTGCATAGTTATATCTCTCAGCAATTCTTCTCTAGTGTCAAATACTACACCCAATGTTCTTGCTTATATACGTGAGTTAAGGAAAGGGTCACATATTCAATTTGGCTAGAGGCAGGACATAGTTTGTTGTATTTGTTGTCATAAAAGGACATTGTCGAAACGCAAAGAAGCAAAACTGATAGAAGGTGATGTTACCATATAGTAAAGTAGGCAAATTTAAAAAAAAATAAATTGAGTATTTGCATCTTAATCTTAGTTGTAAAACAATAGTCGAAAAATTGAAACAAGGAATGCTGGAAAAAACCAACAGTGGAAACATAAAAATTCCACTCGATCAAGATAAAGGATCCATAAGTCTTTCTAAAATATTAAAATAACTTTAGAGGTAGCAAACTATCCAGTTTTCTATGGACACCTTCACATTTGCCATTGAATTGCTACTTGCTTCCATTTATTAAACTTTTGACAACTTTGATCTATTATAGGCAAGCCGCCAACTATTGACTCATAACCCCGTAAGAAAACTACACACAGAATCTGGCACATTGGAAGTTTCATCCTCGTCACTGAATTTTGTTATTCAGGTAATCAATACCTCTTTTCACCAGCATTTTCTATTATCAGAAAAAATAAATCATTATAATTATCATTATCTTTATGCATTAGAACAACAAAATTCTTTATTTTGCCTGCGTTATTTACGCTTGTTAAATGTAGAAAACGATTCATTGTTGATATGAAAATCACTAATATCTTAAATCCTTGCATTATCCTGAAATCTGTTTAGCGAAGTCATTTCGTATTTTCTTGAATTCTACGGTTAAAATTTCATATTGGATATATGTATTTTGTAAGTGTTTATTTTTATTAATTGATGCTTTCATTCTCAAAGAGCCGGTAGTTTTAGCTTTATTTCTTGAACAAGATGAGAATCTAGGAGAAAATTTAAATGCTGCTGCAGCTCTAGCACTTAAAACTGTACCTCGTTACTGAGTGAACTGATTTTTTGCCCTAGGCAAAAAGTTTGTAAAACTAGAGGCATATTTTGAAATCGATCCGGATTTTTTAAATACTTTTATGAGCTATTTTTTATGGGAGAGTCATACTCCATTTCAGTAATCTTTAGACTGCTAAATGGAGGGTATTTCCGGCCAAGGAATAGTTTTGGAGTTTTGGAGTGATCAGAGACAAAATACTTATAGGCATGTTCAGTCCCTGCATGTCTTCCCAAGTTCCTGTAAGAAATTATAGGTCTTCTTGGGTCTTAGCCTAGAGAAGCATCAATGAAGGATTCAGTCTGATCAGAAATTCAAGATCAGAAATTTCTGACGTGTTTCGATGTTGTAAATCACGAAGAATAAAAGTAATTTACAATAGTGTACGTTTTTTGTAATTGAGTACTGCGAGCCCTAGCAACCAGTTCCAGATTCCTAGAAAACACCAGGTGTTGTTGATCATCTTCAAGACGCATGGGCATGTTACGTAATAGGAGTTGCTTATTATGTAATATGTAGCCTGGTTGTTTTGTTAATTGCTTAAAAATCTAAGGGTGTAGGAAAAAGGACCCCAGGAGCCCCGCCAGTCAACTAGGGACTTAGTCAAAATTGCTTCAATTGACCTTAGTTCAATATTTACATTAGTTTTTTTCTCGTTCACATACCTGTCCTTTATTTTCTTCGATGGTAACACGGGAACAAAGGAATTCCTGTTATATATTGATATTCAACAGGAACAAATGGGATTTCTTTATATGGTCTAGAAGTCTACTGATTTCCAAGCAGCATCATGCAAGACATTGCTATTCCTATTGCGGGTAATGGACCGGGTAATCCCCATTGTCCTCTGGAGGCTATAAAACCCGGTTCCAGACAAGGAATTTCATCATACAAAAAGTTTTTTACTGTTTCAAAAAGTAGAGTTGAGATAAAGAGTCAAACTTTAGCATAAAGAGCGGGACGTTGAAGAGGGAACAGCCCCTTTCATATACGAAGTAATTTCTGTTCGTTTTAAGTTTTAATGTCGCTCCTTACTTTCAGTTAAAAAAAACTTTTTTTTATTTAATAACATTAAGAAGTCAATTGGGTGTTCCTTCAGCAATAACAAACCGTTTGGCTGTGATTATATTTGATTGTTGACCCATTCAGTTAGATGGCTAATAGAAAAAGTACTTTGCTTTTTATTTTGATTGGTTTGTTGCTGCTCTTAGACCATGACAAGTGAGGAATGGAAAAGACTATTACAGGGGTCATTCGTTATTGCCGGGCTGCAGGTTGGGCAATTTTTATGTTAAGTTGTTTTGCTCTGCACTTCCCCTGGCTAAAAAATATTTTGCTCCGGTTTCCTCAGATTCTGCACCCTCAACACTACATGTTTGGGTCTCTGAAAAGGAGTTAAAAGAGAGTATTTTGCAAAATCTCAGGCAAGCACGCGAAAACCCTCTGAGTGATTGAAACCACGAAAAAAGGAAAAGGTTTGAAAAGGGGGAGAAACACCCCATCACTCATTAGTCTCTACTAAGGTCAGTAGTCAAAAACATCGCTCTTGTCAAAGAAAAAAAAAGAGTAAAAATTGTTAGATCGAAAAAGGATTTTTATCCCAGAACTTGATCTCATCCCTCAGTTACCCCATCATTAAATCTTTTCAATGTAGAAAATGTTGACGTGAGCGTAAAATATCATTACCAAGAAAAATCTTTTCCGCAACAACCGCTCTCTGAAGGCGCTCATTATCAAATTTGTTCCTGTAAAGAATTTTTTTTATTTGTCTTTCTAATTTATTAATTTGCATGTGATTTTTACAAAATCTTACAATAAAAAACCAAGTCCTGCTGAGGGGATTATTCAATGAAAATTGTGTACTACATAATGCGTTTGGACAAAGAAGTGTCTATTGTAATGGAACATTGGTGAGCACAAAAAACATTCTATTAAACTATGCAAGTTATATACAATCCGTGGTGATGACTCCAGAGTCGTATAAAAAATTCAGAGGTTTAGCCATTGAAGATGAATACAAAATGGACACTAATTCGATCAAAATACTTAGAGAGGTGCCAACTAGCGATTTTCCCTTGGTTGGGAAAATAAATCATGACATATTTATTATACTTCAATGGATGCCTCCGAATGTTAAGATCGATATAAAGTTACATCTTGCCCGTCCAGTATTATTTTTTGAAAGGTGCTTGCCATTGCACCTGATGCAACAGCCTCTTTCGCCTCGGCAATATTTCATGTACGAAACCAACAAGTTGTGAGTTTTGTTGCTTTGCCAATTGGGAATTCAGGGCGAGTGGAAATAATATCAAACTGCTCGTTCCACATACAATCACGAATCAGCAGCATGTTCCTACGGGTTCACACATCTATACTGGCTCTTCATTTATGAATGGCAAAATTCTTTCAAAACCTGCATTGGCTTTTGTAAAAACTGCTATTGCAGTCGGATCATGGACAAATTCCCCATACAAATTTGAAATGTTTTTGCTTTGGTCTCCTGTACGAAAAGTAAATGAAATTTCACTAGTGATTTCAATCACTCGCCAATGGATCACTTGCTGGACTTCAGATCTTGCGAAACACTTTCTTTTATATCTTTCCTAGAGCCCAAATCATGCAGTTCAGAGGATGTAAAATCCAAGGAAACCGGACCATTATATTTTTTAGCCAGGATAGTGCAAAGCAAAAAACGTAGTAAACGATTTCCCAAGGCTGTATCCCGATATTTTCGAACAACCCATTTAATAGTCCATTCCATGGGATATTGCCAAACAACCCATTTAATAGTCCATTCCATGACCAAATTTTCGTGGTCTAAGAGTAGCAACATAGTAAGCAATATCCAGACAACCAAAAATTACTTTTTCTGCTAGCCATCTCACTGAATAGGTTGAAAATGTCATGTAACCACAACCAAGCTATTATTTATTGTTAAGGGATCACCCGATTCACTTCTTAATGTTAAATAACAGAGTTCCAAATAGAAAGTATTTATAGGAATATATTGCAAGTGCTTCGAATTGTAGTCATAAATGGGTTCGTGAGTGATTTTTTATTCAGAAGCACGTACGAGAAGACATTGGTATTACCCACTCCCGATGTCTCAACAAATGACCAATAACGAAATAAACAATTGCTAGATAGTCTATAAATATACAATTGTTAGATAGGTAGTTAGATAGTCTGCAATTATAACCTCTTCCGTCCAACTAATGGTTCCAGCAATTTTATACTCGATTATATTCAGTTTAAAACATTGAATATCTCTCAGATTATTTTTGAGATGAATCATTTCATTCTCGATGGAAGAGGTAATGTAAACCCTACCATGTTTCATTGAATAATTAAATTGGCATGCATCATTCTTACGAGATGAATTTTTCTATTGATTGCACGACCCCAATCCTTCATACTATTATATTCTTTGTATTTTAGAGTGAGATGTATATCAGATATATATCAGAGTCAGGTGATATTATCCATTCCTTTTCCTTACCATACAGTGGCCTATCGTTTAGTCTAAATTTTAAATCATGTGTACGTTTTTTCTAGGTTTTTCATATGTATTTTTGAGAACACAATTAACAAGAGCAACTTCACACTTTCCAGTAAATTTCATAGTGAGGGAGACTTTTGTCCAAAAATCACTTGTTTTTATTCAAATAGTCACAGGTGGGGTCAAAGACATTGGGGATGAATGTCAGATAGAAATAATTAGGCATTGAGAATGTCTTCAGTGGATATTTAAAAATGAAAATCAGAGTTGTATCCTAGCCAACGAACAAACAACTGCCTCTCACTCGTGTAACTCTGACTCTTTAATATCTTTTCATTTTGAAACATTGCATTGTTTTTAACTTTTTGAAATTCATACTCGTAAAAACCTGACAAAATTATCCTCATATTTCATCTGAAGTAGATGATACATTACAGATCTAGCGCTTAAGACTTTTGAAATTTTAAAAAGTTTAGTGGACCACAAGTAAATTGCCTTTTCAAAAATTTTACTAGTTGGATTGATTCGAACTGTGTCTATAACATTTTGTTTCTTCCATTTCACTTGCATTTCATTGGTATATTTTATAAGGAAAATATCAAGTATATTTACACCTTGGTGAACTTAAAGTGGACTAGGATTGGAAAGGAATCGTTGACGATTTTGATTATATCTAAACGTTATTTGATCTAAATCTTGAATAAAAGTAACATTTTTTTTTAATGTACAATATCTCTGGATTAAAAGTCGAATAGTGATTATGTATTTTTCAGCCAATACCACCTTTTTTAGAAAGTGAGCATGATAAAGCCTTGCATTATATTTCAATAAAACCTTTTTTACGTGCGGATTAACAAGTTCACCTCGATCTGTTTGAATTTTCCTAAGAATATTGTGTTCAAAGATAGATTCAAGGGCTTTATAAACTAAATCACCTCTCTTTGAACGCAATGGAACGGTATATGCATAGCGACTAAAAATACAGATTGCAAGTAAATTATACTTGTACGGACTATTGCGGAGTCTATGAACCTCGTTTAGAGTCAAATGATATGTATGTAATATTTCCATTGAGTTCCATTAGGTCCATTGAGCCCATAGAGTTGAGCAAGTTGGGTTGGGGAAATTAAACTTCCCGCTTCACCAATATTCTCATAAACACGTTTCAAAACCTGAACCATTCAGAACGTTAATGCAGTGTGAAGTATCTGATACTGTTATGCATACATAAAGGTGATAGGTTGTTATTAAGGCACCTTCGCTTCGTTCCTCCTAAGTAATCAGCGTCACTTGGTGTGCTAGTTTTTTCGTAAATTATTTAAAAAATCCTTTTGATATCTGACCTTGTTCCCTTTGTTGATTTAAAATATTTGATTCCCAATGAGACTATTAGTAATTTTCATGAGTTTAAAATTTCATACAAAAAAACTATAGAACAATTCAAGTCTTTTCTTATATACTATCAATTCTGATACCACCCCAACTAGATCGCAGGTCTGGCAATGGATTATGATTTCATTCTTTTTGTCATTAATTTGTACATTATCATTTTCAGCGAGATAGGTCAAGAATATTTTACATTGCTTACGATGAGATTGAGGTAATAAGTTTGCAACACTTACTAAAGCCTTAGATAAATCTTCTTGCTGTTTTGGTGGTTTCAAAGTTACAAGTCTTTGAGGTTGGGTTTGGTCAATGACATCTAATCTGAGAGGTATTTTACGGTAGGGTTTATATCTATCGACACGTCGTATGGCATTTAGAAGCAAAATTAATTTTTAACCGTCAGCAATTGTCTCCTTTTATAAATTTACTAAGATTATCTTCAAAGTGCCTTTTGGTAAAAGGGCGAGTTTTGTTAGAGTTAATTTGTAAGGTTTAGCCATATTTCTAGAAAATACTGTTAACAAGTCCGCGATTATTGGCAGTAAAAGTGAAAAGAAGCTACCGCCCGCTTGAGCAAGTCGTTTTTAATCCTTTCCCTTATTTTTGGAAGCTAGTGCACGTACACTACTTCTGATAGTGGAAAATTGTCTTGAGTTAAATAAAAACGAAGCTTAGATACGAGATTAATAAATTCATTGTATTTTTATACAGTATTTTTCGAAAATGATTTGAAAACGCCTTTTGATATCTGTCTATATTCTTTTTATCGATTTAAAATATTTAATTCACAATGAGACTTTTTAGTAAGTTTGATAAGTTTAAATTTCATATAAAAGATTTGTAGAACGATTCAAGCCATTTCTGATACCATCTCAATTATATTTTAGGCCTTGGAATGGATTATGATTTCATTCTTTTTTTCACTAATTTGTACGTGATCATTTTAACCGAGATAGGTCAAGAATCTTTTATATTCCTCACGATAAGATTGAGGTAGTAAGTCTACAACACTTGCTAAAGCCTTAGATAAATTTTTTTTTTTTTCAAAGTTATAAGTCTTTGAGTTTGGGTATGATCAATAACATTTACTTTGAGAGATATTTTACGGTAGTTTTATGTCTATCAACGCGTCGTAGGGCAAAAGCAAAATTAATTTTTAATCGTCTCCAATTGTCTCATTGTTAATAAATTTACCAAGATTATCTTCAAGGTGCCCTCTTGGCAAAAGGGCGAGTTTTATTGGAGTCAATTTGTAAGGTTTAGCCGTTTTTCTAGGCAATACTGTTTACAAGTCCCTCGATTATTGGCAGTAACAGTAAAAATAAGCTTCTTCCGGCTTGAACAAGTCGTTTTTTAATCCTTTCCCTTTTTTTGGAAGCTAGTACACGTACACTACTTCTGGCAGTGGAAAATTGCCTTGAGTTAAACCTAACAAACTTCAGATACGAGACTAATAAATTCACTGTCACTTCCATCTTTGAGTATAGCCTTCCTAAGTCGTTGTTTTGGATTACCTAGTACAGAAAATAAATTTCTGTTCTCATGTAGTGTCTTCAGTGTCATGATAGCAACTAATTACCTTTTTTACTATTCACTGGTAGAAATACAGCAATTTCATTGTCAAAAATATCAGTAACTAAACGCATATTCTCGGGTGTGATATGATTGAAATACAATTAGAATGTAACCATAGGGTTACATAAATTTTTGCTAATCGGGATATATCTGTTTGTTTTAAGTTATAAGAGAACTGAAATCACGATCAGCCCTATATATTATGTAGTAAGTATAATTCAAAGCAATTTTTCTAATATTTTTGCTCTGAATAAAAAATCTGCATTTTTTAGATTTCTTCTTCCAAGCATAGGTAATCATCGATAACGATAAGTAGCAGCAGTTGATTAGGATTCAGCTTGTTTTCATCTTGGCATGCACAATCAGGGTCACATTTTCTACAATATAATGAAACTTCATTTTAATTATATCTCTTTTTATATCTCTTTTTAAAGACAATAATAATATTTCGATTTATATTATAAAATGTACATGCTTCAACTTGCTTATTTGAAGCAATGTGATACACGATAATCTTATATGAAGAATCACTTTCTTTAACAGCCAAATTAAATTCTGTAGATTTATAGTCTTTTTAGCCCGTATCTTCACAGTGATGTCGTAAAAACAAACTCTGTTATTATTCGAGCAGTTGAAGCATAGACCAGGCTCTTCCACCCAAAATAATTTAAAACCACGACAATACAAGTCTCTTAAAAATAAACTAAAATCATGTTTAGGGTCTTTTCTAATCATACCAGGGTAAGTATTTTACCATTGATTGATCACATTTATCACAATGACAATTAAAACGTAAGAAACCTTTTGTGTGAGAGAGTCCCAAACATCTTTAAGACAGAGACAACTGTCTTTAATTTGCAATGCATATCTCCTGTGCAATTTATATCGATTTTATAATCCATACTTTTTGTGATAACCATCAACAATAATACAATTCTCACAGGATGACCAACTGCTCAATGCATACAAACAAAATGGACATGTGAAAACAAAATTTCTTCACTGTTGACTGTCTTACTTTCAAAAAGAAACTGACATGTGATTAACAAAACGTTGCTTTTAGCTATAGAGGAAGAGTAATCCAGTGACTTTACAAACCTTATTCGGTAAGGATTTTCAACTTATTTGTTTTTGCCACACAAAAATGTTCGTTTAAAGTAATTTCTACGTTGTGTTGAAAAGCAAATCGACAATATCATTTGTTTTTGTTTCAATAGTATATCAATAAAGTGAGTAAATGTATCTGGCCCACGACGCAAAAGTTTCATACAATAGTCGAAAGACGGAAAATCATTTTCATTATATCGCCAAGCATTCTTTGATTGAATATTTTCCTTTGAAGAGATAACTCTCGTAAATCATCAGTTAAAATTAATCATTTTTCCAAAGTAACGAGATTTCCTTTAATTCTCTGTCTGTCCACTTTATTCATTTTTAATCCTAACACTCTCACTGTTGATTATAGACTTACAAAGAATGAAGATTTATCAACCTTCTCGTCACTATCTTATAGTCCGGGTGCACTGTCTGTGTTAGCAGCAATGAAAATAAAGGGCCTATGTGTAAACCTGAAAAAGAAACTATATAAATATTGAATTAAGATCAATATGAGCACTTTTGACTATCTTCCCACTTGACTGGTGGGGTTCCTGGTTTTTTTCTACACCCTTAGGCCTTAAATAATTATGTAACAATCAAAGATAGGTAACAAGCATCTGCATCTTAAAGAAAATCAACAACACCTGCGTCTTGAGGGAACTGCAGTTAAAATTCTTTTGTTACGAAAAAGAAAAGAGTAGCACAAGTTTTCTTTTAGACATATTATCATGAGTATACGCACGAACATTAGTATCATCATTATTTCTATTCTTTTTGTTATTTATATCAAACATTTTAAAACAAGAATGTATTACAAGGAAGGAGACTTTCAAGATGGACAAGTTATAATTGCTTGTGAAGCAAGAATTGGAAGTAGCTATAAGAGGACCACCAAATATTCAGCCTATAAAGATGGTTATTCTCAGATGATAGTCTCAGCTGCTGAAAGATATCTACCATTGAGTAAGTGTTTCAAGCATAAAAATAATTTCATTCAAAATTTAAAATTGTATGAGAATGTAGTGGAATAAACCATTCGGAAACAAATTCCCTTTAGAGACGTTTTCGTAAAGTAAAGTTGCAATTTTGAAAAGAAACAATCAAATTTCCGAATTTGAGATGACATTCTTGATGAGTAACTGAGAAATATTACATACAATTATGGCCTCCTACATTTCAGTATACTTGGGGGTTCAAATTTATGAGCAATTGCTGAAAATCAACTATTCCCCCCTGACACTTTTTATTAATTAATTTTTTAAAAGTTTCACGAAAAGAAGTTTTTCAAAAAAGTTATACAAAAAACTAAAACCTAAACCAATTAAAATTAAAATCATATGACATAGAAACAGTATAAGAAATACAGAAATCTGTATAAATGAATAAATGTAATCGAAAAAAACTGCAATTACCACAAACAAGGATAACATTCAGAGCTTAAGTCAGAGCTTACTTTTACTATGCGGAAACAAAATGTATTTTTAACAGTCTACTTGGAAAGATTTATATTTAAAAGCGTTTGTGTATTTTATTTCTATATATTTTTAGATGATACTTTTTTTTATTATTGCTTAATTGTCAAAATAATTGTTTCTTTCTTTTTTTTTTTTTCAATGCTAAAATGCCCGTTTTAAATTTAATTTTAGGTCAAATTTAGACATTCAGTCAATTTTTTTTTATTCAGCCGCAGATGTATGCTACATAGATAGATAGATAGATATATAGATTTATTCACACGAAAAGCCCAATTGGGCCATGGTGACATACATAAAACAAGTGAAAAAAATACAGCAACAAAAATAGACTGAAAAGACATTAAACTAATTATTTAAGAAAACATCACGATACCTCATACCTACCCGGACGAACTTTCCAATATTATTTATAGTTAAGTAACACCTACTTCTCAAAATTTCCGAAATCTAATCTCTCCCCCCAACCTCCCTAACAAATATCTCCAAGCGTAAATCCCTCAACTCAATACAATCCCCTAAAAAATGTTGCAAAGGCTCATCCATCTCTCCACACATAGGGCAACTGTAAGGACCATCCCTCAATCTATTTCTCCCTAAGTATTTCCTACGTTCTCCAAGAGGCACAAAATTTCCCCTTACATACATTACCCATTTCAAATCATCCGGAGCCAATCCCATTTTTAGGTAAATTTCTTCGCCCCAGTTCTCCTTGACCTCCACATATATCCCAAGGGACGGCGAGGTGACCTTCTCAGCTTGCCAAACCTGAACTTCCTGAGATTCTAGCCTAGTAGCAACTAACCTAGATACAGTCTCTACCATCTCTCCTATCCCCTTTCCCTCATTCCAGCAATTACCTTGCCCTACACGGTCTAATATATTCTTCACCTGATTTGGCCACGAATCCTTCCTCCTATCTTGAAGCATCATTAAAAATGCTTGTTTAACTAGCCTATTATCTTCTATCGATGATACCCTTTCCCAATATTTAACCATACTAATTAACCTACTCTGTCTCATACGCTTTATTCCTATATCCCCTCTTAGTAATAACCCATTAAACTTATTATCAAGGCCTAACATACGCTTAAGAAACCTCAACTGCATTCTCTCTAAATTCAACCCTTTATTAAACCCCCAAAGCTCCGCCCTGTAATGCAAAGCCGATCTAACTCTAGCATTAAAAACATACTTTAGCAGTCCTACATCCCTAATTTCCTTGATACTACTTTTTCTTAACAATCCTAGTAGTCTATTTCCCTTCCTTTCTACTATCTTGAGATGTTTTTTTTTTCCATTTCCCATCTGACGAAAGCCTACAACCTAAGTACTGAAATTCATCTACGTAGTCTAGTGTCCTACCTTCATACGTAAACTGACACTGCAAATCTATCTGTTCTCCACTTTTTCTAAAAACCATTACCAACGATTTCTTTATGTTTAACACTAGTTTCTTATTCCTATAATAAAAAGATACTAGATCGAGCAGTTGTTGTAAATGTTCTTTACTTTCCGCTACTAATGCTATGTCATCCGCAAAAAGTAATGCCATAACGCTTACACTTAAAAGCTTAATTTTTGGGGCGCCTCTGCCTATCAAATATTCTTCAAAATCATTAATATACAATGAAAATAGCCTTGGGGAAATTGTACATCCCTGCTTAACACCAAGTCTACTCCTAATAACCCTAGAGAAATCCTTGCCTACTCGTACTACAATCTTAACTATATTGTACATAGATGCTGTAATCTTAACAAATGCGCTTGGTAGCCCTAATGCTAACAACAACTCTATCATTAAACTTCTATCCACTCCATCAAACGCCCCTTTTAAATCCAAAAATGCAACAAACAGCCTGCCCTCTTTTCTCCTAACCTGTTTCCTAATCATCCCCAATAAAATAAAAATCTGATCTATAGGACTATAGCCTTTTCTGAGCCCTGCCTGCGAATCTGATAAAATTCTATTTTGATCTATCCAATTATCTATCCTACAACATAATATCTTAGCAAAAACCTTACTAAGCACATTACTTAGGCTTATACCTCTATAATTCCCATGGTCTAATCTATCCCCCTTTTTAAATAACGGCACTAGAACAGACGTAACCCAAGACAAGGGCCATTCTGCACTATTCAACATACCGGAAAACATCCCTGCTATAACAGGCAGCAGCCACACCCGTCCCCACTTCCAAAGTGCGGTTAGTATTCCATCTATACCTGGAGCAGACCCGCCTCTCATTCCTTTCATTGTCTCCCGAACTTCACTTACTTGGATGGGAGCGACGAAACCATAATCACATTCTTGCATTGGCCTATCAACTACATCACATAAAGCAGATACCAGATCTACGCTTAAACTAGCTCCTCCTTGGTCCCTAATCACTTCGTTTTCTCTGTCCTCTAAATATGTAGGCCAAGAATCTACTGCTGGAATACCATCAAAACCTCTGTTCCTCCTATAGAATTTTTAACTATACGCCAAAAGGTCCTAATATCTCCTTCTCTATAATCTTTTTTCAGTTGCTCTCCTAACCTAATTTCATGCTCTTTTTTCTTAATCTTCAACATTTTCTTCAACATTTTCTTATACTTATTCCGAATCAACTTATAATCCATATAAAATCTAGTATTTTCCCTACTACCTATGCTATCCCTCGCTTTCCGCAGTGCCTCTAAAACTTCCTGGCGTTTTCTTTCACAATCGTCATCAGAAAATCCATTCTTAATATCATTCTTAACTCTGCAATTTAACTTTGAACCTACCTTATATACAACATCATTTACTAATGCTAACGACTCCTCTATTTTTCCATTACCTAGTAAAACCAGACATTTTTCTAATTCCTGCTGAACTTCTTCACTCGTCATCATACTCTGAAAATTTTTCTCATTCTCTCCTGTTACTTTCAGTGCCTTTCTAATCCCTAAATCCTCAGTTTCCCTGCGGTTTTTCTTCCTGTCACTATTAGTCGCTAGTTTCTTAGAACTAACCAACTCAAAAGTAGCCCTAACAGGCAAGTGATCTGAACCTACCACTGCCATCTCCTCGAAATCTGTACATAGATGCCAAAGAGGAATATCCACCAAAATATAATCAATTACACTTGGAGAAGTCCAAGGAAAAACAAGTGAAATTTCCCACACCTCCATCCTTTCCAACTCTTCCATTCAAAATAACAAAATTTTCCTCGCCACAAAAATCCAAAATTTTACGGCCCCAATTATTCTTTCGTCTACTATGGTCCTTACTTACCCCCGGAGGGAGATGGATTTAAAATCATCCCAAACCTCCCAAGCAGATTCATCTGTACAGGTATGAGGTGACATCAAAACTTCTGGAGCAACCCCAAAATAACCATTAAGGTCCCCCATAAGACGAAACAAGTCAGAAGGAAACTGAATAGAAAATTTACATTTTCATCCTCTAATATACACCACGTATCCTCCTCGTTTTACTCTGGAGCTTGACTCTGGAGGAATATAAATTGCACAAAAAATAATAGACCGTCCATCGGCTTTGACTCTTAACCATATCAAATTACAAGAAACACTCTTCAGCCGTAAGACTTTACGCTGAGACAAAAAATTTTCAGATACAAAAATTGCGACTCCACCATAAGTTCATCCATTTTTAGATTTTTTTACGATGGACCCCCGAAATACCGAAACCTTTCAAACTGAATTTCTTTTTCCAACCAAATTTCAGATAATACTACAATATCAAACATACACTGCGATACCAATAGACTATTAATTTTCATTTCCCTCCATCCTTGAATGTTCCAATGCACTGTATTTATTCTTTCCTGTACAACACCATGGCCCTGGTGTCCCTATTCTTTCGGCAGATTACTTTGATTTATTTATTGTGGCCCTACATCTAAGAAAGGGTTGCTGTGTTGTAATTCGCGCACTATCGTTCGGGCTAATAATTTCAGAATTTCCTCTCTTTGGAGCGCCCCTTTCAACTTGTGGCGCAGTAACAGACAAGGGTGTTTTATGCACTCCGATTTCACTTTGCAATTTACAGGATCACTAAATACGCTACCGAATGACTGCATAGATGTGACGCTTAAATTTGATAACTGCGATTCCACTCTCTGTCTTCCGCCATCTTTCAACGTTATGTTTGAGCCTCCAACAGCCGATACCTGGTATGCACTAGCAACTCCCCTTCTATATTCACCACCAGGTACTGTGCGCTCCTCTATCGCATCAGTTTCGAAAATGTATATATACACCTTGTTCTCTACAAACAATTTCATACCACGCAACTTCGCCTCTTTTCCCGCTGATTTCGCTGCCTCAAGGGTAAATTTCATTTTCTTTCTCGCAAGTAATTATCGTGTTGTGTAGTCAGGCGTAATCCAAATTTTTGCGTGTCTAAAATGTTGACCTGATTTCAGAACAAGATCGCGGCAAAAACTGCTCGTAAAGTTAACCAAAACGGGGCGGGGTTTTGATTACACTTAATACGGAAAACGTCTTTTGTGTCGCTAAGTTGTATCGAGGCATTCGGTATAAACTGGTTAAAAGAGGCAACTATATCTTCAAGTAATGTCTGTGCTTGTCTTGACGGATCAAAGTTATACAAAATTACATTTGTTCGTTTCGAATCAGCCTCTATATTACTCATTTTTAGTCGCATCTTCTCCAGTTCAGTTCTCTGAGAATCCACTTCTCGCTGCGTATTTATATTTTTTGCCTTAACTTCAGCGATCGCTCCCTCCAACTTAATTGATAACTGGGCCAGTCCCCCATTTATTCCCGCTATTTCTGATGAAATTGTGTCTATTTTTGCTAACTGACCATTCGTTAGGGCGACCATTGCCATTATTCGAGATGAATTCTGGCCTTGTGTAAACATTCTTTGGAATGAACTGAACAAATTCAAACCTCTACTTTTCACAGGTCTTGCCAATACAGATAATATTTTGTGCCACTATAATCCTTATTATTGCCAAACTGGCATACCGCTCTTTGATTTTATATGAAACTAGCTGTTGGGGTGGCGCTTCGCGCCACCCCAACACCTAGTTGGTGGGGCGCTTCGCGCCCCCCCAAGCCCCCCCGCGCGCGTAAGTCGTTACGCGCCATATTATTTACGCGCCATATTAGTTACGCGCCATTGTAGTTGTGTCCCTGTGTCCCACCTGTGAATATAGATAGATTTATATATGTGTTTCAAACTACGTAAAAATTGCGAATATACAACATTCTTGGCTTTCCCATTGTCTGTCCATATACAAAGCCGTATGTACTAATAATGACGTCATATGCAAACGCTCTTTTTACAAACAAACAAACATGCATACACACAACTCGTTTTTATATAGATAGATAGATAGATAGATACAATACAAATTAACTACGTAAAACTTGTGAATATACAACAGTCTTCGCTGTCCAATTGTCTGTGCGTATAAATAGATTGTCAGGTTTACCGACCCTCAAAAATGCAACATACAATTGTACATTGGTAAAGCAATCTGTATTAAGATCTATACCGCATTTTTCTAGTGATTGCCCTTGAGCTTTGTTGATGGTGGTTGCAAATGCTAATCGAATTGGGAATTGTAATCTTTTAAATTGAAAAAGCAGATCCGTTGGAATCATGAGAATGCGAGGAATAAGAACAGCCTCACCCTCATAAGGCCCTGTCAAGATTGTGGCATCTATTAGGTTTTCCATTGTTTTTTTTTTACGGCAAGTCGCGTGCCATTGCAAAGCTTTGGTGGGTTGATATTTCTTAAAAGTATTATTGGTACGCCTATTTTTAGTTGTAGCAGGTGTGGTGGACACCCTGAAGGATCTATGGAATTTAAAAATTCAGATGGATAATTAACCGCTTCATTTGGTTCCGAAATACAAATTAACTGCGTAAAACTTGCGAATATACAACATTCTTCGCTGTCCAATTCTCGCTGCATATAAATAGATTGTCAGGTTTACCGACCCTCGAACATGCAACGTACAATTGTCCATGGGAAAAACAATCAGTATTAAGATCAATACCACATTTTTCTAATGATTGACCTTGAGCTTTGTTAATGGTGATTGCAAATGCTAATCAAATTGGGAATTGCAATCTTTTAAATTGAAAAGGCAGATCTGTTGGAATCATGGGAATGCGAGGAATAAGAACAGCCTCACCCTCAAAAGGCCCTGTCAGGATTGTGGCCTCTATTAGGTTTTCCATTGTTTTTTTTTACGGCAAGTCGAGTGCCATTGCAAAGCTTTGGTGGGTTTATGTTACGTAACAATATTATTGGTACGCCTATTTTTAGTTGTAGCACGTGTGGTGGAAACCCTGAAAGATCTATGGAATTTAAAAATTCAGATGGATAATTAACCGCTTCATTTGGTTCCAAAACTGTGTCGACTGACTTGTAAAGGACTGCCTGGTCTTGAATCTTGGTCAAAACAATATTGTTGATTTCGTGGACGTCTATATTTTTGGGTGCGAGAATCGCTCTTTCACTTAGCCATTTATTATTTTTATAATTTTTTAGAATATTCGGAAATACTTTTTCAATCAATTCATTTTTGGACGTCACTAAATTACAGAAATCAGCAGGTAGTTGTATACGTCCTGAAATTGAGTCTACTGGGAGCTTTCCGTTTCCCATTGCCAGCAATTGATCTGAAAATGTTTGACCAGAGTCATCGTTTTGCAATCGGACACGCATATTTGTAGTTAATTTTAATGTTTTTACGTGTGCCCATAAATTAGAATTTTTCAGGCAAGCATTCATTTCGTCTGCAGGAGTTGATCTAGGTATTATAGGTAATGTTTGCCTGAAATCTCCCGCAAGCAATATTAAGGTGCTGCCAAAGGGTTTCGACTTCCCTCGCAAATCTTTCAAGCATTGATCCAGAGCCTCGAGCGATTTTTTGTGTGCCATTGTGCACTCATCCCAAATAATAAGTTTGCATTGCTGCAATACTTTACCCATCCCAGATGATTTGGAAATATTGCACGTGGGAGTTTCTGTAGAATGCAAGTTCAGAGGCAATTTCAAAGCGGAATGAGCAGTTCTTCCACCAGGCAGCAATGTTGCGGCTATTCCGGACGACGCAATTGCCAACGCTATATCATTTTTAGATCGAATTGATGCCAGAATCAGTTTTATCACAAACGTTTTACCAGTACCTCCTGGCGCATCCAAAAAGAAAATTTCTCCAACGTTGTTATCGACACAATGCATTATCGTATCATAAATGTCTTTTTGTTCCGACGTTAACTTGGAAATGTTATTTTGTACATACGACAATAGGTCACTCGTACTGTAACTTTGTTCACGATCCAATTCTACACATGTCGAAACAGCAGCGATACGGTTAGGTGAAGGCATTCCCAAACCCTGAAGAGGTTTGTTTGCCATACTTATGCAAAAATCTTCTATAACAACTAAAGTGTAGTTATAAATTTCTGGTGTAAAATCAAAAGTCATGTCTGACGTCTCTAACTGTTTTCGATGAAGTATATCTTCGGACATTTTTGACTTATATTTTTCCCATAAATCTGTAGGAGCTGATGGAGGGCAAGTTGTTAAAATGATGCCAAACAATGCACGAATTTGATTTGGGGTTGACGTTTCGCACGCGTCATTGATGCAGTTATCCCAGTGTTGGTCATTCTCCAATAAATTCAGAGCTTGGCATGCACTACGGTAAGTGTCATGTATAGTACCATTTACAGTCCTCAAATACTCAAAGGATGTCGGACCGGGTACATTCACCAACAGCAGGCGTAGAAAGAAGCATTCATGTTGATTGGGGTGAACGGTGTAGAGTCTTCCTATCGTGGTATCTTTGAAGATGGTAGGTTGGCCGTCGACTGACTTACCCTGTTTTCGACGTTCAAATACTTTATTTTTAGTATTCCACGTGTAATACGAAGGCACTTCAGTATACAGCAGTTTTTTCGCAAAAGAATCATTTTTGCAAAGCGAAAAAAAAGCTGTTAATGTTGTATCCGGTGGATTCAGGACTCTTTGTTGCACGTTGGTTTCCGTGAAATAAACACGTTGACCATTCTGTAAATGTACTGCTAAGTGAACAACAGCTGGACTACGTTCATGTATCGGAAATGAAAGAATTCGCCAAACAGCTTCATTACTGCTTATGTATCTTCCAGCCTGATATTCTACGATTTCATCGAAATCTTTGATTTCGGACTGCAAGCCAAAAACTGCCATGTCACTGCCTTTGTTGACGTATTTACATATGTATTTGATTGCCTTTACGGAGTTACAGTATTCAACGTTTATGTGTGCATTAAATGTTTTTGATAATAAAGGGGAATATGGAACAACCCACTGGTTATCTACTTCGATGGTGGTACCGTTACGCTTCTTTATTATTGCTTTTTTACCGCCATCTTCAGTAGATCTTCTTCTATATTGTGGGTAACCATCATTGCGAGGATATTGCTTTGTGCACCTTCCTTTGGCCATGCATGGTGAATTTTCGTTCAGTGCACCGCAAGGTCCATGTATCATATTTTTTACAATAATATCATGTAACCCCTTATCGACATTTTTATCAGGTATTTCAGCGGAAATCACATCATCAATTTCGTTTGAAGTAATTTTTTTATGTAGCCAGATTAGTATATGTGCGTGTGGCAAACCTCGTTTTTGCCATTCCACTGAGTACATCCAGCATCGCACTGACCCAAACACTTCATGTTTTACAAGGTAGTTTATCAGTGATTTCAACTTTTGCCGGAAGACACGTGCCGTAATGTCATGCCTATGAACCGCCGATTGTCCTTGAAGTAAAAACTGCAGTATCTCGTCCCAAGATTGATTACATGTAAATGTAATAAATAAATCTGGACGACCATAGAGACGAACATACGCAATAGCATCTTGAGCATATTCATGCATATGACGGGGACTGCCAACATATGACGAAGGTAAAATTGTTAATCTTCCAACGTTTGTGGTATTACCGTCATTTATAATTGCATCTCGCAAATGAATGTATTGTTCAGAGCGGAGCTTGGTCTGATTCAGGCGGATATATAGCAAACGTTCTGATTCAATTTTAGCATACATATCAACCATAAATTGGTGAAACAATTCACGGCATTTTAAAATATAATTTTCTTCATCCTGCCGAATCATTAGTCTATAGGAATAATAATGCATTGCACTGCATTTCTTATTCATTTCTTTGTTAGTGGCTGGATTCATCAATTTAATATTAAAGTGATAGCCGTCGGCTCCATCCCAAAAAATGATAGGATATTGTAGGGCATCGTAGCATCGATGAGTTTCAGCAATTCTTAACAACTGAGCGTTTCGCTTATGTAGAATAATATCTCGAGGTAAAAACTGATCACCGACCATAACGATTGCCACTTCGTCGATAGTCGGAGCATTGTATCTACGCACATGTTGGCCAGGAGGCGTTTTGTCAGCGGAAATAACAATTTTATGAGTATCAGTAGGCATCAAATCGATGGCTGTTTTGAACAGACGCACTAACTTATTATTTTCGTGGAAAAGATGTTGCAATTGGGAAACGATTGTCCTTTCAACGTTGGGAGAAATTTCGCAACATGCATTCAATTCAGAATTTCTATCACTGATGAAGTACAATTGTAAAAATTTATGATTCTCGCCTGAGAATGGTAGAAGGGACCCTGCTTTATGATAAATTTGCCCTTTTACTTTGAAAGTAGACATAAATTGATCTGGATTTTCGATTTGGGCTCCAAACGACGTCATTTGGAAACATGAGTTGTATTGTCTGATTTTTGACAAAAAACGCTTAGATTCTGACGTAGTTCCAGTAAGGAAAGTCTTCAATGGCTCTGGTGGTGCAGCCAATAGAGGAAGTTTAACTTTTCCTGAGGCGCAACACATTCCCATTGTTTCACCATTTAATTTCAAGGCCTTGCAATAGGGACAAATTTTAGACATTGTCCCGATTTGAACACATCTACTCAAGCTATAATCATCGACTGGGTTGTACCTGAATGCCAGGCGATAACTTTCAGATTGCTCTGATTCCTCGGCACGCTTTCTTTTCTTACTTTCTCTATCAGCAGCAAGCCTGTTTCCCTGCTGGTCTTTTGATTCCTCGGCACGCCTTCTTTTTTCACTTTCTCTTTTAGCAGCAAGTCTGCTTCTGCGTTGCTCTAGTAGTTCCTCGGCACGCCTTCTTTTTTCACTTTCTCTTTTAGCAGCAAGTCTGCTTCTGCGTTGCTCTGGTAGTTCCTCGGCATGCTTTCTGTTCTTTCTTTCTCTATCAGCCTCAAGCCTGTTTCCCTGCTGGTCTTTTGATTCCTCGGCACGCCTTCTTTTTTCACTTTCTCTTTTAGCAGCAAGTCTGCTTCTGCGTTGCTCTAGTAGTTCCTCGGCACGCCTTCTTTTTTTCACTTTCTCTTTTAGCAGCAAGTCTGCTTTCGCGTTGCTCTGGTAGTTCCTCGGCACGCTTTCTTTTCTGACTTTCTCTATCAGCAGCAAGTTTTTTGGCATAGACTCTTTGAGCATCTTCATCAGTCATTATAAACTTAAGCATTAATAGAATTCTACGCGAACATACGTCTTATATAACTTGAATGACGTCACGCCTTCAAAGCAAAAATGATGGCAACTAATTTCATGACGTCAGCCGAAACATGACGGCGAACATATGTCTTATATAACTTGAATGACGTCACCTTCAAAGCAAAAATGATGGCAACTAATTTCATGACGTCAGCCGAAACATGACGTCACCTGATCCATCCACAGATCCACAGACAGACAACTTATTTTTATATATATAGATTAAACAAAAAAAACAAGTTTTTTTAAATGAAAGTAAGGAGCGACATTAAAACTTAAAACGAACAGAAATTACTCCATATTTGAAAGGGCTTCTCCTCCTCAACGCCCCGCTCTTTACGCTAAAGTTTGACTCTTTTCCTTGACTCTACATTTTAAAACAGTAAAAAACTTTAACATAAAGAGCGGGGCGTTGAGAAGGAAAAGCCCCTTTCAAATACGGAGTAATTTCTGTTCGTTTTAAGTTTTAATGTCGCTCCTTACTCTCATTCAAAAAAACTTGTTTTTTTGTTTAATTTCTGGACGTTTTTGAATTAATGCATGGTTTGATCTTGGCTCTCCGCACATAAATAATAAAACGAAATTTGTATATTAATTTTTTGGGGCTATATGGATTTTTCATAGTTTTAATCCGAAGACTTTAAGAAAAAAGGAGTGAGGGAGGAGGCCTAGTTGCCCTGCAATTTTTTGATTACTTAAAAGCCAACTATAGCTTATAATTTTTTACGAACGTTTTCATAAGCAAAAAAAATACGTAACTTACGAATTATATTACGTAGCGAACTTCTATACTCGTATGTTTTTATTGCGTATATGAGGGGGCTCACCCCTCGTCGATGCCTCGCTCTTTACATTAAACCTTAAATTTTTTCCCAATTCCTTAAGAATGACCCCTGAATCACAAAGGCCGTAGAATAAATAGTTGAAATTACCAAAAATACTTTAGCGTAAAGAGCGAGGTATTACGAGGAGGTAAACGCTTCATATGCGTAATAATTTCTCTTCGTTTTAAGTTTTAATGCTGCTTCTAACTTTCAGTAGAAAAACTTCATATTTATTTTTCATTGTTTTTTAAATAATGATAGAAAATCCTGCGCCTCCTCAATTGAAAGTCTCTTCCCCCATGAGAAGTTCCTCCATGGAAAGATCCTCCCCGGTAACCCTCCCCCTCAAATATCCCCCCAAACCAAAAATATCCCCTTGAAAACGTCTCTACACTTCCCATTAGCCATTATTAGCCTATATGTAAATACAGGTCAAAGTTTGTAACTTGCAGCCCCTCCCACGGGGATTGCGGGGGAGTAAGTCGTCCCCAAAGACATAGTTATTGGGTTTTTCGACTATGGTGAATAAAATGGCTATCTCAGAATTTTGATCCGGGGACTTTGAGAAAAAAGAAAGCGTGGGAGGGGGCCTAGGTGCCCTCCAATCTTTTTGGTCACTTAAAAAGGGCAGTAGAACTTTAATTTTCCGCTAGAATGAGCCCTCTCGTGACATTCTAGGAGCACTGTGTCGACACGATCACCCCTGAAAGAAAAAAAAAAAAAAAAAAAAACAAATAAACACGCATCCGTGATCTGTCTTGTGGCAAAAAAAATGCAAAATTCCACATTTTTGTAGATAGGAGCTTGAAACTTCTACTACAGGGTTTTCTGATACGCTGAATCTGATGGTGTGATTTTCGTTAAGATTCTATGACTTTTAAGGGGTGTTTCCTCCTATTTTCGAAAATAAGGCAAATTTTCTCAGGCTCGTAACTTTTGATGGGTAAGTCTAAACTTAATGAAACTAATATATTTAAAATCAGCATTAAAATGCGATTCTTTTGATGTAACTATTATTATAAAAAAATTCAGTTTTTTAGAGTTTTGGTTACTATGTCGGGTCGCTCCTTACTACAGTTTGTTACCACGAACAGTTTGATTTCTTTTAACAACAATAATTCCTCCTCAATGATTTTTGGAGAGCAAATTCTAAAAATGTGGTCAGTTAAGGATATGATTAAACCAATTTTTACTTGGCGAGCATGACCGGAGAAGAACAACAAAAATATATTATTGTTAGTAGGTTTTCATAAATTTTAAAATTCAGACTATTTTCATTTTTGAAAAGTAGAACATCCAGAAATGGAAGTTTCTTATCGTCTTCTAATTCTGTTGTAAATTTTAAATCATCACCCCAAAAATTAAGATGCTCTAAAACACCTTTTAATTTCTCCTCCCGATAATTCCACACTGAAATTATGTTATCCATATCTCTCCCCCAAGATTTGCTATTAAAAATATGAATCTAACGCTATTTTTTCAATATTTTCCACAAAACAATTTGCTAAGAAAGGACTTAAAGGGGCCCCCATTAAACCATTTACTTGTTCGAAAAAAAAAACTCTGAATTGAAAAAAATAAGAGACCGTATAGCAAAACCTAACTAAATTCATAATTAACCCGAATTCCAAGTCTGTTTTACAAATAACTAAGTCCAAATTTCTTGATATATTTCTTTCAAGAAGAATTTCTGCGGCTTTTGCAGCTATATTCGCATACATTGATATTATGTCAAAACTTGAGATTATAGAATTACTCTTGATTAATTCGTTCAAAGCTCTAATCTGTTTTTGATGGTCTTGTAATGTTTTACATTTTTATGTACGCTTTTAATGTAGCATAACAAGCATGGAATGATAAAATTGAGATTAGTCATAGACAAGAGTTAGTCTATAATCTCAGAGTTAGGTCTTTTACCATTTGAGGCTTCAGATAAGCCCTCAAATATAATCTATCTTCCGTATATCCCAAAAGTCCTTATTAATAATACAATTAGCCGTAGACTAAAAAAGACACTCCTTTAAAATGAAAGGTCTTTTACCATTTGAGGCTTCAGATAAGCCCTCAAATATAATCTATCTTCCGTATATCCCAAAAGTCACTACAGATTTAAAAAAAAGTTTGCACACAAAATAATCTTAACTAATTAATCTTATCTTAATTAATCTAATCTTAAATTAATCTAATGTTAATTAATTGATATAATCTAGTAGTGATAAATGTATATAATGTATAAATGTATATAATAAAAAGTGATTAATATAATCTTGTTAATCTAATCTTAATTAATCTTATTTACTAATAATTTCAAAATCAAGAACTTCCTTAATTCTGATAAAGACAAAACCTCAACTATTCGCCAAAGAGGGGCTTTCCCAATACCATGTTATTGAGGCTATTACTATTTCGGTGGAACCCATCAGAATTTAGAAAAACGCATACTACAGCACAAAGATGACATAACCAAATCTCTACATTCTATTAGTACTAATATTTGTCTTCACCCTGCTTTAAGCAGCCGTGTTTTTGATATCCCGTGATATCACGGTTTTGAACTACCAATCGATATAAATAAAACCTCAAGTCTGCTGAATTGTCTTTTGTTCCCTCACTTGATGTACCACTCCTGGTTGAACTTCCCTGAAATATGGAGGCTAGGACTGTTTAAAAAAAAAAAAAATCAGTTTTAATGGTCGTATTTTAACGTAAGTTTCTTTTATATTTTCATTTGTTTCGCTGAGGACTGCCCTTGGATTTAGGATCGAAATATTCATTTACGAATAAAGTTCCACTGTCTTAAGAGAAAAATCCCTGTTTTTTCTACTTGTTGTTTGTATTTATTTCTAATCAACCATTGACTCCTACTGCCAATGGAAACAATTAAATAAAGAATCATTTACTTATGAATTTTACCCTGGAATATCCCGGATTTGCGGGAACAGTGGTAGCCTACTGAAACGAAATTGCAACAATAGGATATCATTATACATTTTTGATTTTATTCATCTTTTTCGCCATTTGTTATCTGCGTCATGTCATGATATTAGCTTTTCATGTTTTCAACTACCAATCGATATAAATAAAACCTCAATTCTGCTGATAGCTAAACAAAGAAGCGGTTGCACATTAATTATTATTGCTCTTCCATGAAAAGCATGTGAGTAAAGTACTAGACAAACTTAATCTATCAATACCTTACGTTAGCGCAGTGGATGAGAGCGTGTCCGCTGATCACAGGTAGTCAGGTTCAATCCCTCCTAACGCAAGAAGATCTGTTTGAATATGTTGTGAATTTAATTTTTTTGCTTTTTGAATCCATTTCAAATCTTTATTTCTTTTTGACTCTACACGATTTTTCTACTTTAACTTTTCAACAATTCAAACTTTTTTTTATATATCAGCCTAAGTTTACTAAACAACACCCAGCCAATTACGATAAATAGTGTAGCTTTTTATTTAAGTATTTTCATTAGCTTCGTAATGTTGCTAGGTAACATTCCATTTGTTGGTTTTCTTGAATTTTAATTTTAAAGTTTCAGTTTTCGGTTTCAGTTCAGTTTTAGTTTGTGGGCGAAACAACGTATATGGAAAAAACTGACGGTCTTAGGTTGCGGTTTGGGCTTTGGAAAATCTGTCTGTCAATCTAAATAGCTAGAAATACTTTTGCAAGTGCTTGGGGGGGGGGGGTGCGGACAGCAATTATTATCCATGTGTTTGCCCAAATCACGGCAACAGTATTCTTGATAAAGATACATCCACCTTTTGTATCACAGTTTCAACAGTAAACGAAATCCTTACAAATGTAATTGGCAGCAATGTGGGTATCAAAAGAATTGACTTTTTATGGCGAATCCAAACAATCATGTTAAAATTATTAATTTTCCGAATTTGCAAAATTGCACTTTTTTGGGAATGTGGATAGTCATGGATGTATTTTTTTGGGAAGGGGATATGTTTGATTCATGGATATTTTTTTAAGGGGTGATCGTATTGAACCAGTGGTCTATATTGAAAGTTTTAGTGTCCCTTTTCAATAGCAAAAGAGATACAAGAGCAAAAGACCGCCAAAATAAGGCCGCCACTGAAACTACCCATTATTATATCTTTTCATTTCATTTTAATTCTAAACAGAAAGGCATTGTGATAAGAAATTTATTTGCTTTTCGAATGTTTGAAGAAACCTGCTCTTCAGACGGAAAAATCTAGATGGCGAGAGCATATCCTGTATGTAATTAGTCCGGTAAACTTTAGCAAAAGGGTTCTCCCATTTCAACGGCAGGCATTTCAACCCTTGAATAGCACCTTTTTACGTCAAGATATATTCGTACTTCTTCGGTATAAATATTTTAGGAAACATTAGTCAAAGAGACAAATGAAAGAAATGAAGAAAAGAAGGGATTTTCAAAATTTGATCTATATTCCAAATTCAGATAGAGCATATGATGTGGAATATTCTACAAGAATTATTTCTATTTTTTATTTCTTTTAATTATTTTTTTTGTGTTTTCGGGGTGCTGGGGGTTGAGCTATCATATCAGAGTAAAATTAAGGTTAAGAATAATTTTCAGACACTTAATAAAAGGATAAGATAAAGCAAATATTCCGACAAAGATCTGAGGACGGCTTGTTGAAGGTCTTTACTGAAATTAAATAAAAAAAAACAAGTTTTTTTTTTAACTGGAAGTAAGGAGCGACATTAAAACTTAAAACGAACAGAAATTACCCCGTATGTGAAAGGGGCTGTTCCCTCTTCAACGCCTCGCTCTTTACGCTAAAGTTTGACTCTCTCTCTTGTGAAAGGGGCTGTTCCCTCTTCAACGCCTCGCTCTTTACGCTAAAGTTTGACTCTCTCTCTTAACTCTACTTTTTAAAACAGTAAAAAACTTTAGCGTAAAAAGCGGGGCATTAATGAGGAAGCAGCCCCTTTCATATACGAAGTAATTTCTGTTCGTTTTAAGTTTTAATGTCGCTCCTTACTTTCCGTTAAAAAAAAGAATTATTTAATTTCTGAACGTTTTTGAATCAATGCATGTTTTGATTTTGGCTCTCCGCAGATCAATAATAAAAAAGAAATTTGCATATTTATTTTTTTGGCTAATTGGCTTTCTCATAGTTTTGATCGAATTATTTTGAGAAAAAAAGAAACGGGGGGGGGAGAGGCTTAGTTGCCCTCTGATTTTTTGGTTACTTAAAAAAGCAACAAGAACTTTAAATTTTTTACGAATGTTTTTATTAGTAAAAGATATACTTAACTTACGAATTAGCTTACGTAACAAACTTCTATATTCGTATGTTTTTATTACTATATGAGAGGGTTCGCCCACTCGTCAATACCTCGCTTTTTACACTAAAGCTTTTATTTTTTCCTAATTCCTTAAGAATGACCCCTGAATCACAAAAGCCATAGAATAAACAGTTGAAATTAATAAAAATACTTTAGCGTAAAGAGTAAGGTATTAGGAGGTGAACCCCTTATATGTGTAATATTTTCTGATCGTTTTAAATTTTAATACTGGTCCTTACTTTCAGTTGAAAAAACTTTTTCATATTTATTTTTTTATTGTTTTTTTAATAATACTAGAAAATGCTGCATCCCCTTCATGGAAATCTCCTTCCCCCATGGCAAATTCCTCCATGGAAGGTTTCCTCCACATAACCCCCTCTTCTCATCCCCTCCTACCAACCAAAAAATCCCCCTGAAAACGTCTGTACACTTCCCAATAACCATTACTATATGCAAAAACTGGTCAAAATTTGTAACTTGCAGCCCCTCCCACGGGGACTCTGGGGGAGTAAGTCTTCCCCAAAGACATATTTATAAGGTTTTTCGACTATGTTGAATAAAATGGCTATCTCAGAATTTTGATCCGACGACTTTGGGAAAAAAATGAGCGTGGAAGGGGGCCTAGGTGCCCTCCAGTTTTTTCGTTCACTTAAAAAGGGCACTAGAACTTTTAATTTCCATTCGAATGAGCCCTATCGCAAAATTCTAGGACCACTGGGTCAATACGATCATCCCTGGGGAAAAGAAAAGACAAACAAATAAACACGCATCCGTGATTTGTCTTCTGGCAAAAAATACAAAATTCCACATTTTTGTAGATATGAGCTTGGAACTTGTACAGTAGGGTTCTCTGATACGCTGAATCTGACGGTATGATTGTCGTTAATATTCTATAGCTTATAGGGGGTGTTTTCACCTATTTTCTAAAATAGGGCAAATTTTCTCAGGCTCGTAGATTTTTGATGGGTAAGACTAAACTTGATGAAACTTATATATTAAAAATCAGCAATAAAATGCAATCCTTTTCATGTAGCTACTGTTATAAAATTCCGCTTTTTAGAATTTTGGTTACTATTGATCCAGGTTGCTCCTTACTACAGTTCGTTACCACGGACTGTTTGAATATTAAGAATCTTTATGTCTTTGATAGAATTATTAGGGGTTTCTAGTTTTAAAGCAAACTTTGACAGGGTTTTAACTGTAGAATCTCTTACTAGGCCAGCATCTTTGATTAGGCTTGGGTTTCTGTGTAAAGATGTTTCTATTGAAGAGATAATTTCTTCTACTGGGACCTAGCCAAACCGGTTACTAAAATGAATAAAATAATGAAAAAAAGTTTTTTCACCTGAAATTAAGGAGCAATATCAAAACTTTAAAAGAATAAAAATCATAAAATGTATGAGGGGGTTGCCTCCTCCTAAACACCTCGCTCTTCACACCAAAGTTTTTTGGCACTTCAAAAAAAAACTACTTATTGTTCCAATTAAATGACCCTTGTGTTTCAGGAGTCATTTTTTAAGATTTCAGACGAAATTTAAATTTTAGCGTAAAGAGCGAGGTGTTGATGAAGGGGCTATGCCGCTCATATTAATAATAATTTCTGTTCGTTTTAAGTTTTTGATCCGGTGACTTTGGGGAAAAATGAGCATGGGAGGGAGCCTAGGTGCCCTCCAATTTTTTGGTCGCTTAAAAAGGACACTATAACTTTTAATTTCCGTTAGAATGAACCTTTTCGCGACATTCTAGGACCACTGAGTCGATACGATCACCCCTGGGAAAAAAACAAAAAAAACAAAATCTATTGGTATCAAAATTCCATTTTTTAGAGTTTCGGTTACTATTGAGCCTGGTAGCTCCTTGCTACAGTTCGTTACCACGAACTGTTAATTGAATCAGAATAAGAGTCTTTTATCAACAACTGGTTTGAGCCGAGATTAATCCTTTTTAAAAGAATAGATAGATCTTAACTGTTCAACCCCTGAATAACGACTGATATAAACACATACAAACACACACACATATAGTGTGTGTGTTTGTGTGTGTGTGTGTGTTTGTGTGTGTTTATATCAGTTTTTATTCAGTCGTTGAACAGTTAAGATCTATCTATTCTTTTAAAAAGGATTAATCTCAGTTTCAAACCAGTTGTTGGTAAAGGACTTTTATTCTGATTTAATTAGACACTGAATTCTTTCAGTAGTTACGAAATGGTGAGAACATTTTTAAGTCTCATAAACTATTGAAAATATTCATTCAGTATCTGTAACCAAGTGGAATATCTGACGTCACTGAATAACTTGAATAGACTGAAGTTTTTGTCCGCTGCATATATTGAACTTTCGGCATTATTGTAATAAGACAATTTCATATAAAATCGAAGAGCGGTATGCCAGTTTGGCAATAATAAGGATTATAGTGGCATATATATATATATATATATATATATATATATATATATATATATATATATGTATATATATATATATATATATATATATATATATATATATATATATATATATATATATATATATATATATATATATATATATATATATATCTATATATATAAAAATAAGTTGTCTGTCTGTGGATGGATCAGGTGACGTCACCTGAAAAAACTGGATCAGGTGACGTCAAAACTGAAAAAACTAAAAAAGGCAAAAACTACAAAAAAAACTAAAAACTAATAAAAAAAATAAAAAAGCTAAAAAACTAAAAAAACTAAAAAAAGGCAAAAACTACAAAAAAAACTAAAAACTAATAAAAAAGCTAAAAAACTAAAAAAAGGCAAAAACTACAAAAAAAACTAAAAACTAATAAAAAAAATAAAAAAGCTAAAAAACTAAAAAAACTAAAAAAACTAAAAAAAGGTAAAAAACTAAAAAAATAAAAACTAAAAAAAAAGGAAAAAACTGAAAAATAAGCTAAAATAAAGGTAAAAACTAATAAAAAACTAAAAAAAAAACTGAAAAAACTAAAAAAAGGCAAAAACTACAAAAAAAAACTAAAAACTAATAAAAAAAGTAAAAAAGCTAAAAAACTAAAAAAACTAAAAAAACTAAAAAAAGGTAAAAAACTAAAAAAAATAAAAAATAAAAAAAAACTAAAAAAAAGGAAAAAACTGAAAAATAAGCTAAAATAAAGGTAAAAACCAATAAAAAACTAAAAAGAAAAAAAGGAAAAAACTAAAAAAAATTTTCATCTAAAAAACTAAAAAAAACTAAAAAAGGTAAAAACTAAAAGAACTAAAAAAGAAAAAAATAAATGACAACACTCAAAGAGAAAGCGACCAGGACAAAAGGAATGTTCGATTAGCAATCAACAAAGCACCGGGACACAGGGAGTATAAATGACAACCAGGACATAAGTAAAAAATAAAAACTATCTATATATATAAAAATAAGTTGTCTGTGGATCTGTGGATCGTGGATCAGGTGACGTCACCTGAAAAAACTGGATCAGGTGACGTCAAAACTGAAAAAACTAAAAAAAGGCAAAAACTACAAAAAAAACTAAAAACTAATAAAAAAAATAAAAAAGCTAAAAAACTAAAAAAACTAAAAAAAGGCAAAAACTACAAAAAAAACTAAAAACTAATAAAAAAGCTAAAAAACTAAAAAAACTAAAAAAAAAGGCAAAAACTACAAAAAAAACTAAAAACTAATAAAAAAAATAAAAAAGCTAAAAACTAAAAAAACTAAAAAAAGGTAAAAAACTAAAAAAACTAAAAACTAAAAAAAACTAAAAAAAAGGAAAAAACTGAAAAATAAGCTAAAATAAAGGTAAAAACCAATAAAAAACTAAAAAAAAAAACTGAAAAAACTAAAAAAAGGCAAAAACTACAAAAAAACTAAAAACTAATAAAAAAAGTAAAAAAGCTAAAAAACTAAAAAAACTAAAAAAACTAAAAAAACTAAAAAAAGGTAAAAAACTAAAAAAAATAAAAAATAAAAAAAAACTAAAAAAAAAGGAAAAAACTGAAAAATAAGCTAACATAAAGGTAAAAACCAATAAAAAACTAAAAAGAAAAAAAGGAAAAAACTAAAAAAAATTTTCATCTAAAAAACTAAAAAAAACTAAAAAAGGTAAAAACTAAAAGAACTAAAAAAGAAAAAAATAAATGACGACACTCAAAGAGAAAGCGACCAGGACAAAAGGAATGTTCGATTAGCAATCAACAAAGCACCGGGACACAGGGAGTATAAATGACGACCAGGACATAAGTAAAAAAAAAATTAACAAAACTAAAAAGAAGGTAAAAACTACAAAAAAACTAAAAAGAAAAAAAACTAAAAACTAATAAAAAAACTAAAAAATCTAAAAATCTAAATAAACTAAAAAAGAAAAAAAAGGAAAAAAATAAAGGAGAAAAACAAAACTAAAAAACGAATGTATATACAGACCGGTACACCGGGATACAAATGACGACCGGGACATAGGGAATATAAATGACGACCGGGACACAGGGACACAACTACAACGGGGACACCGGGGGAAACAGGGGGATATAAATGACGACCGGGACAAAAAAACTAAAAAGAAAAAAAAACTAAAAACTAATAAAAAAACTAAAAAATCTAAAAATCTAAATAAGCTAAAAAAGAAAAAAAAAGGAAAAAAATAAAGGAGAAAAACAAAACTAAAAAACGAATGTATATACAGACCGGGACACCGGGATACAAATGATGACCGGGACACAGGGAATATAAATGACGACCGGGACACCGGGACAGGGAATGGTCGATTAGCAATCACCATCAACAAAGGTCAAGGGCAACCATTAGAATCATGAGGTATAGATCTGAATACAGATTGTTTTCCCATGGACCATTATATGTTGCATGTTCAAGAGTCGGTAAACCTGACAATTTATTTATATGCAAAGACAATGGGACAGCAAAGAATGTTGTATATTCGCAAGTTTTACGTAGTTAAAACCATATATATATATATATATATATATATATATATATATATATATATATATATATATATATATATATATATATATATATATATATATATATCTATATTCACAGGTGGGACATAGGGACACAACTACAATGGCGCGTAACTATTATGGCGCGTAACGACTTACGCGCGCGGGAACAGGGGGATATAAATGACGACCGGGACAAAAAAACTAAAAAGAAAAAAAAACTAAAAACTAATAAAAAAACTAAAAAATCTAAAAATCTAAATAAGCTAAAAAAGAAAAAAAAAGGAAAAAAATAAAGGAGAAAAACAAAACTAAAAAACGAATGTATATACAGACCGGGACACCGGGATACAAATGACGACCGGGACACAGGGAATATAAATGACGACCGGGACACAGGGACACAACTACAACGGGGACACCGGGGGAAACAGGGGGATGTAAATGACGACCGGGACACCGGGACAGGGAATGGTCGATTAGCAATCACCATCAACAAAGCTCAAGGGCAATCATTAGAATCATGAGGTATAGATCTGAATACAGATTGTTTTCCCATGGACCATTATATGTTGCATGTTCAAGAGTCGGTAAACCTGACAATTTATTTATATGCAAAGACAATGGGACAGCAAAGAATGTTGTATATTCGCAAGTTTTACGTAGTTAAAACCATATATATATATATATATATATATATATATATATATATATATATATATATATATATATATATATATATATATATATATATATATATATATATATATATATATATCTATATTCACAGGTGGGACATAGGGACACAACTACAATGGCGCGTAACTATTATGGCGCGTAACGACTTACGCGCGCGGGAACAGGGGGATATAAATGACGACCGGGACAAAAAAACTAAAAAGAAAAAAAAACTAAAAACTAATAAAAAAACTAAAAAATCTAAAAATCTAAATAAGCTAAAAAAGAAAAAAAAAGGAAAAAAATAAAGGAGAAAAACAAAACTAAAAAACGAATGTATATACAGACCGGGACACCGGGATACAAATGACGACCGGGACACAGGGAATATAAATGACGACCGGGACACAGGGACACAACTACAACGGGGACACCGGGGGAAACAGGGGGATGTAAATGACGACCGGGACACCGGGACAGGGAATGGTCGATTAGCAATCACCATCAACAAAGCTCAAGGGCAATCATTAGAATCATGAGGTATAGATCTGAATACAGATTGTTTTCCCATGGACCATTATATGTTGCATGTTCAAGAGTCGGTAAACCTGACAATTTATTTATATGCAAAGACAATGGGACAGCAAAGAATGTTGTATATTCGCAAGTTTTACGTAGTTAAAACCATATATATATATATATATATATATATATATATATATATATATATATATATATATATATATATATATATATATATATATATATATATATATCTATCTATATTCACAGGTGGGACATAGGGACACAACTACAATGGCGCGTAACTATTATGGCGCGTAACGACTTACGCGCGCGGGGGGGCTTGGGGGGGCGCGAAGCGCCCCCACCAACTAGGTGTTTGGGTGGCGCGAAGCGCCACCCCAACAGCTAGTATATAAATAAGTTGTCTGTGTGTGTGTGGGTCTGTCGGGTGAGGTCATGTTTGTGTGTTGACTGACGTCATGAAGTTAGTTGTCGTCATTTTTGTTATGACGGTGACGTCATTAAAGGTATTTAAGACATGCGTTCACGGAGAAATCTATTAATGTTTAACTGTAAAATGACTGATGAACTTACAATGGCAACAGCCGAGGAAGATGCTCAAAGAGTCTATGCCAAAAAACTTGCTGCTGATAGAGAAAGTAAGAAAAGAAAAAGTGCCGAGGAATCACAAGAACAGCAAGAAAACAGGCTTGCGGCTAAAGAATGCAAAACCGCGCAGTTAGATGAAAATCCACCTGGACAGCGAGAGTCAAAACATATCAAAACTGAAAATGATAGCGATGATGATTGGGTTTGGGATTTTGACTTGGATAAGGTCATCAATGCCTACCAGATTTAATTTAAAAAAACAAATGTTCGGCGATATGTGCTTCATAGTGACGCTGAAAAATAAAGAAGAAAAAGAAACTTGCGAATATACAACATTCTTTGCTGTCCCATTGTCTTTGCATATAAATAGATTGTCAGGTTTACCGACTCTTGAACATGCAACATATAATGGTCCATGGGAAAACAATCTGTATTCAGATCTATACCTCATGATTCTAATGATTGCCCTTGAGCTTTGTTGATGGTGATTGCTAATCGACCATTCCCTGTCCCAGTGTCCCGGTCGTCATTTACATCCCCCTGTTTCCCCCGGTGTCCCCGTTGTAGTTGTGTCCCTGTGTCCCGGTCGTCATTTATATTCCCTGTGTCCCGGTCGTCATTTGTATCCCGGTGTCCCGGTCTGTATATACATTCGTTTTTTAGTTTTGTTTTTCTCCTTTATTTTTTTCCTTTTTTTTTCTTTTTTAGCTTATTTAGATTTTTAGATTTTTTAGTTTTTTTATTAGTTTTTAGTTTTTTTTTCTTTTTAGTTTTTTTTGTCCCGGTCGTCATTTATATCCCCCTGTTTCCCCCGGTGTCCCCGTTGTAGTTGTGTCCCTGTGTCCCGGTCGTCATTTATATTCCCTGTGTCCCGGTCGTCATTTGTATCCCGGTGTACCGGTCTGTATATACATTCGTTTTTTAGTTTTGTTTTTCTCCTTTATTTTTTTCCTTTTTTTTTCTTTTTTAGTTTATTTAGATTTTTTATTTTTTTTATTAGTTTTTAGTTTTTTTTTCTTTTTAGTTTTTTTGTAGTTTTTACCTTCTTTTTAGTTTTGTTAATTTTTTTTTTTACTTATGTCCTGGTCGTCATTTATACTCCCTGTGTCCCGGTGCTTTGTTGATTGCTAATCGAACATTCCTTTTGTCCTGGTCGCTTTCTCTTTGAGTGTCGTCATTTATTTTTTTCTTTTTTAGTTCTTTTAGTTTTTACCTTTTTTAGTTTTTTTTAGTTTTTTAGATGCAAATTTTTTTTAGTTTTTTCCTTTTTTTCTTTTTAGTTTTTTATTGGTTTTTACCTTTATTTTAGCTTATTTTTCAGTTTTTTCCTTTTTTTTATTTATTTTTTTATTTTTTATTTTTTTTAGTTTTTTACCTTTTTTTAGTTTTTTTAGTTTTTTTAGTTTTTTAGCTTTTTTACTTTTT
Organism: Artemia franciscana; assembly: GCF_032884065.1. Taxonomy (NCBI): domain Eukaryota; kingdom Metazoa; phylum Arthropoda; class Branchiopoda; order Anostraca; family Artemiidae; genus Artemia; species Artemia franciscana. Next base: position 17,250,127 of record NC_088881.1, read on the forward strand.
TTATTAGTTTTTAGTTTTTTTTGTAGTTTTTGCCTTTTTTTAGTTTTTTCAGTTTTTTTTTTAGTTTTTTATTGGTTTTTACCTTTATTTTAGCTTATTTTTCAGTTTTTTCCTTTTTTTTAGTTTTTTTTAGTTTTTAGTTTTTTTAGTTTTTTACCTTTTTTTAGTTTTTTTAGTTTTTTTAGTTTTTTAGCTTTTTTATTTTTTTTATTAGTTTTTAGTTTTTTTTTGTAGTTTTTGCCTTTTTTTAGTTTTTTTAGTTTTTTAGCTTTTTTATTAGTTTTTAGTTTTTTTTGTAGTTTTTGCCTTTTTTTAGTTTTTTTAGTTTTTTAGCTTTTTTATTTTTTTTATTAGTTTTTAGTTTTTTTTGTAGTTTTTGCCTTTTTTTAGTTTTTTCAGTTTTGACGTCACCTGATCCAGTTTTTTCAGGTGACGTCACCTGATCCATCCACAGACAGACAACTTATTTTTATATATATATATATATATATACTAGCTGTTGGGGTGGCGCTTCGCGCCACCCCAACACCTAGTTGGTGGGGGCGCTTCGCGCCCCCCCAAGCCCCCCCGCGCGCGTAAGTCGTTACGCGCCATAATAGTTACGCGCCATTGTAGTTGTGTCCCTATGTCCCACCTGTGAATATAGATATATATATATATATGGTTTTAACTACGTAAAACTTGCGAATATACAACATTCTTTGCTGTCCCATTGTCTTTGCATATAAATAGATTGTCAGGTTATCCCCCTGTTTCCCCCGGTGTCCCCGTTGTAGTTGTGTCCCTGTGTCCCGGTCGTCATTTATATTCCCTGTGTCCCGGGTCCCGGTCATCATTTGTATCCCGGTGTCCCGGTCTGTATATACATTCGTTTTTTAGTTTTGTTTTTCTCCTTTATTTTTTTCCTTTTTTTTTCTTTTTTAGCTTATTTAGATTTTTAGATTTTTTAGTTTTTTTTATTAGTTTTTAGTTTTTATTTCTTTTTAGTTTTTTTGTCCCGGTCGTCATTTATATCCCCCTGTTTCCCCCGGTGTCCCCGTTGTAGTTGTGTCCCTGTGTCCCGGTCGTTATTTATATTCCCTGTGTCCCGGTCGTCATTTGTATCCCGGTGTACCGGTCTGTATATACATTCGTTTTTTAGTTTTGTTTTTCTCCTTTATTTTTTTCCTTTTTTTTTCTTTTTTAGTTTATTTAGATTTTTAGATTTTTTAGTTTTTTTATTAGTTTTTAGTTTTTTTTTCTTTTTAGTTTTTTTGTAGTTTTTACCTTCTTTTTAGTTTTGTTAATTTTTTTTTTTTACTTGTGTCCTGGTCGTCATTTATACTCCCTGTGTCCCGGTGCTTTGTTGATTGCTAATCGAACATTCCTTTTGTCCTGGTCGCTTTCTCTTTGAGTGTCGTCATTTATTTTTTTCTTTTTTAGTTCTTTTAGTTTTTACCTTTTTTAGTTTTTTTTTAGTTTTTAGTTTTTTTAGTTTTTTACCTTTTTTTAGTTTTTTTAGTTTTTTAGCTTTTTTATTTTTTTTATTAGTTTTTAGTTTTTTTGTAGTTTTTGCCTTTTTTTTTAGTTTTTTGTCCTGGTCGCTTTCTCTTTGAGTGTCGTCATTTATTAGTTTTTTCCTTTTTTTTTAGTTTTTTATTGGTTTTTACCTTTATTTTAGCTTATTTTTCAGTTTTTTCCTTTTTTTTAGAGTTTTTTTTACATTTTTTTAGTTTTTTTAGTTTTTTTAGTTTTTTAGCTTTTTTACTTTTTTTATTAGTTTTTAGTTTTTTTTTGTAGTTTTTGCCTTTTTTTAGTTTTTTCAGTTTTTTTTTTAGTTTTTTATTGGTTTTTACCTTTATAGTTTTTTTAGTTTTTTAGCTTTTTTATTTTTTTTATTAGTTTTTAGTTTTTTTTGTAGTTTTTGCCTTTTTTTAGTTTTTTCAGTTTTGACGTCACCTAATCCAGTTTTTTCAGGTGACGTCACCTGACACATCCATCCACACATCCACAGACAGACAACTTATTTTTATATATATAGATATATATATATATATATATATATATATATATATATATATATATATATATATATATATACTAGCTGTTGGGGTGGCGTGTCGCACCACCCCAACAGATATATATATATATATATATATATATATATATATATATATATATATATATATATATATATATATATATATATATATATATATATTTATATATATATATATATATATATATATATATATATATATATATATATATATATATATATATATATATATATATATATATATATATATATATATATATATATATACAGATATATATATATATATATATATATATATATATATATATATATATATATATTTTTCGGCCCATATCCCTAAAAATTTGTTTATTCATTAGTCTACCCAAAGATTGTGTCCTGGTGTCCCAGTCTGTAATTTCTCTTTGAGTGTCCCGGTCGTCATTTGTATTCCCTGTGTCCCGGTCTGTATATACATTCGTTTTTGAGTTGGTATATGATGAAATAAATTTTTTGTTTTTTTCCTTTTTTTCTTTTTAGTTTTTTTTGGTTTTTAACCTAATTTTTAGCCTTTTAGTTTATTTCTTTTTTCTTTTTTGTACTTTTTACCTTTTTTATTTTTTTTTTATTTTTATTGTTTTAGTTTTCTGTTTCTCCTTTATTTTTCAGTTTTTTTCCTTTTTTTAGTTTTTTTTCTTTTTCAGTTTTTAGTTTTTTTTATAAAAACTAATATATGAGTTGGTATTCGTTTTATACCAACTCAAAAACGAATGTATATACAGACCGGGACACAGGGAATACAAATGACGACCGGGACACTCAAAGAGAAATTACAGACTGGGACACCAGGACACAAACGACGACTGGGACGTGTGTGTCGACTGACGTCATGTTTGTGTGTCGACTGACGTCATGTTTGTCGACTATAAATGACGACTGGGACACAGGGACACAACTACAACGGGGACGCCGGGGGGCACAGGGGGATATATAAATGACGATGGGGACACAGGGAATGTTTGATTAGCAATCACCATCAACAAAGCTCAAGGGCAATTATTAGAATAATGAGGTATAGATCTGAATACGGATTGTTTTTCCCATGGACAATTATATTTTGCATGTTCAAGAGTCGGTAAACCTGACAATCTATTTATATGTACAGACAATGGGACAGCGAAGAATGTTGTATATTCGCAAGTTTTACGTAGTTAAAAACATACATATATATATATATATATATATATATATATATATATATATATATATATATATATATATATTTCGGCCCATATCCCTAAAAATTTGTTTATTCATTAGTCTACCCAAAGATTGTGGCTGTAATTTCGAAACTTATTAAGGAAAAAAAGCATTTTTGGCTATTTTCAGACCCCTTAAAACGTTCCCTTCCCACAACAAAACATGTTTAATTCTTTGTCCAAGGAGCGATCCCTGGAAGTTTTGAGTCAATTAGACGTCCATAATCAAACATGCTCCCCTCTTCTCAGCATAAAATCCATCTGTAAACAAATTGCCTTTTCTTATTTTACAGCTTTTGCCCTAATAGATTGCCTTGTAACTCCTTAACATGTTTACAAAAGGCACAAGATCTTTCAATTTTCGATCAAATGACTCCTATGATGTTTCAACGACCATCCCTTCTACACGAAAAGATAGCGGAAAAAATAGTAACTAATAAGAGGCTCATGGCTCTTTACTTAGAAAACATTAAAGTGTTGCGTATGCTTATTGGATAATGTTCTTCAATCCTAAGTAAAATTACATAAAAAAACTAGGTTTTTTTAACTGAAAGTAAGGAGCGACATTAAAACTTAAAACGAACAGAAATTACTCCGTATATGAAATGGATTGTTCCCTCCGCAATCCCTCGCTCTTTACGCTAAAGCTTTTAATTGTTTTAAAAAGCAGAACTGTGGCAAAGAGTCAAATTTTAGCGTAAAGAGCGAGGGATTGCGGAGGGAACAATCCATTTCATATACGGAGTAATTTCTGTTCGTTTTAAGTTTTAATGTCGCTCCTTACTTTCAGTTAAAAAAACCTAGTTTTTTTATGTAATTTCTGAACGTTTTTGAATTAATGCATGTTTGATTTTGACTCTCCACACGTAAACTATTCAAACGAAATTTGCATATTAATTCCTTTTTTGGCTAAATGGCTTTCTCTTAGTTTTGATCATAGGATTTTGAGAAATATGGGATGGGGAAGGAGGCCTAGTTGCCATGCAATTTTTCGGTTACATAAAAAGGCAACTATTAATTTTAATTTTAACGAATTTTTTTATTAGCAAAAAATATACGTAACTTTAGAATTAACTTACGTAACAAACTTTTATATTCTTTAATTATTGTTATGTATATGAGGGGATTTGTACCCTCGTTAATACCTCGTTCTTTACACTAAATCGTAAGTTTTGTCCCAATTCTTTAAGAATGACCCCTGAATCAGAAAGGCCGTAGAATAAATAGTTGAAATTACTAAAAATACTTTAGCATAAAGAGCGAGGTATTTATCTCCTCCTAAATACCTCGCTCTTTATGCTAAAGTATTTTTAGAGCCCCTCATATGCGTAATAATCTCTGTTCGTTTTAAGTTTCAATGCTACTTCTTCCTTTCATTTGAAAAAACGTTTTCATGTTTATTTTTCATTGTTTTCTTATAGTAATGCTAGAGAATCCTGCGCCCTTTTCATTGAATTTTTCTTACCCCATGACAGATTCCTCCAAGGAAAGATCCTCCAACATAGCCCCCTCTCCTCAGCCCCACCCCCAAACAAAATAAAATCCCCCTGAAAACGTCTGTACACTTCCCAATAACCATTACTATATGTAAACACTGGTCAAAGTTTGTAACTTGCAGCTCCTCCCCCAGGGATTTTGGGGGAGTAAGTCATCCCCAAAGCCATAGTTATTATGGTTTTCGACTATGTTGAACAAAATGGCTATCTCAAAATTTTGATCTATTGACTTTGGGAAAAAAATGAGCGTGGGAGGGGGCCTAGATGCCCTCCAATTTTTTTGGTCACTTAAAAAGGGCACTAGAACTTTTCATTTCCGTTAGAATGAGCCCTTTTGCGACATTCTAGGACCACTTGGTCGATACGATGACCCCTGGGGAAAAAAAAACAAAACAAAAAAACAAACAAATAAACACGCACCCGTGATTTGTCTTCTGGCAAAAAATACAAAATTCCACATTTTTGTAGATAGGAGCTTGAAACTTCTACAGTAGGGTTCTCTGATACGCTGAATCTGATGGTGTCATTTTCTTTAAGGTCCTACGACTTTTAGGGGGTGTTTCCTCCTATTTTCCTAAATAAGGCAAATTTTCTCAGGCTCGTAACTTTTGATGGGTAAGACTAAACTTGATGAAACTTATATATTTAAAATCAGCATTAAAATGCGATTCTTTTGATGTAGCTATTGATATCAAAATTCAATTTTTTAGAGTTTTGGTTACTATTGAGCCGGGTCGCTCCTTACTACAGTTCGTTACCACGAACTGTTTGATCCATAGTTTCATCCAATTGATGGTACATGCTCTGAAAGAAAAACAATGGGATTACTGGTCTATCTGTTCATTAATGCACGCGTGAATAAAGACCTATTTCATGCGGTTTATTGATTGAGCAAATTAGTGAATAAACTCAGCAGATCGATACAGCTTTTATATAGTGATTACAACATTCTGATTGTTCTTTGTATGAGAAAAAAGGTGTGTGCCAGAGTTAAAAAGAAATTTCAAATTTAAACGAGATTTCCAATATTTCAAACTAGGAAGGCAAACCATTCGTACACATATGTTGTCCTGTGGTGGCGCAGTGGATTTTTTCTTAGCTTCGTAATACGGGACCCAGAGATCGAATCACGCTGCAGGAATGCACTGCAGGGCCGACGCAGGGACCTTAGTAGTCAAGAAGCGTCGTTAATCCTTAAATAATAGTACACATATGTTCACCTTAATATAATCCCCTAGCAAATGTCTTCAAGTCATTAACTTCAAAACAAATAATAGATATTATTTAAAAAAAGAGTTAATGTTAAAAGACATGCTTTATTTGTAAGAAATCAAAACTGGGACCTTCCGCAGACACTTGTTAAACCGAAAGCGTCTAAGCATCCCATTGTTATTTCTCGGAGACAGAAGGAATAAAATACCAAGACATTCTTTCAATTTACTTTTCTTTATTTATTTTTAGACTAGTATGTGTTTCATTATACTTTAAAATAGTAATTTTGTGAAATATGACTATATGATTTTGTTCGTTAATATTGAAATGCTTTGTGTAGATTGAAATATTTGTTTTGTACAGTGCATTTTCTTTCCTCATGGCTTTGATCACTTCTACTTTTTTGATGTTAGCCTTTTTTTTATTATACTGCGAAAAAAATGGCCCTTTCTTTTTCCACTGAAAGCTATTGACATATTTGTTTTCATCCCTAGATAATTGGCTGTTTTTCAAAATGAGTGCCGCTACTGTTTGCTCTTCATTTTGTCTTTTACTGAGACAGCTGACATATTAAATGGACATAGTTTAAACATTGTGAGCACAGATATTGTGAACAGACATTTGAGTGTGTAAATTTCACATTAGGTAACTATGTGATTGACTATATAATTTTAATTTCTAAATTGGCCTGTTATTTTTGTTTTTCTTTGATATGATTTATAGCGTGTAATGTGCTTATGTATTATTTGTAATAAATAGGTTTGGTATAATAAAGAACATAAAATGCTATGTAAGGGATATACAGGATATTGACGTTCTGTTTTGATATTTGCTTGAAGTATGAAAAGACTCGAAAACCCGAAAGTGAAGGCCATATTCGGTTTACTGCAGGAATATAAGCAAATATAGGAGATTTTTGGTGTCTTATTTTCTATTAACTCAAATTTTCGCGATGATCAAGAATTCAAAAACATTGCAAATTTTCCTTAAACAATCTGGTCTCCAACAGATATTATAGCAGATATTATTTCTTGATTGAAAAGGTGCCAAGCAGCAGACACTTTCTGTTAGTTGTAAAGGATGTTGCTAAGGACATTAGCAAGAATACCTTCTCGTCTTTTCAAGTTCAATTTTTGGCCGAGATTACGGCATTTTTCAGAAATGACGTTACAGTTTTGAAATACTCGCAGTAAAGTGTTTCAATTTAGTCTTGAATCAAGGAAACTGATATTAGAACTCGAATAACGTATCTCTGTCATCATTTGTACGCTAAAAACTCATTTGATGGACAAGATGACTTAAGGATGAAGAACATTGTTAATAGTTCGATCTGTTTTGGGGGGGATATACATAGATAGCTCTTACCGATCCTTCGTAACAAATAACTGTGTCGTTCCTCATACACGGTGGCAAATGTGGCCCACACTCGTCACGGTCATTTCACAAAATTAAAAGCCCGTTCTGATTGTTTTTGACCAGCGAGCTTGCGCACCGTTTAGATGTTAGAAACAGCACCAAACGTCCCAACAGCGAAATTAAAGGTCCCATGAAATTACAACTCTTTTGGTAAATTTGTTCTTGATTATATCTTTAATTACTTTATTGTTTTCGATTAGTATCACGCTTCAGATGAAAGTATTTTTTATAGATATGCAAAATTTGACTATAATATGCCCCACTTCTCCCTGATGAATCGAAAAAAACAACAAAAAGGCAGAATAATAGACAGGTTCGATTTCTCTTACAGCATAAAGAAATAAATATTTTATGTTGAATCATTTCTATTCAAGTTGTAAAATGACCGTACGACACGGGGATGGCTAGCGTTCGATTTCCATTCGAGGTGTTTTTTTCTGTCGTGGATTTGGTAATTTTTTCATTTTTTTTTCCATCAGGGAAATATATATATATACACACGACTAAGATGTGTGGATTACATGTACCGTCCATATATCATTTCTAACTGCTAAAATTTTTGGACATGGTCAACTCAAAGATGGTTGATATTTCTTAAGTATTAGTGTGCTTACCGTAGCCTTCCAAAAAATAATAACAGAGGGCTTTATTTTAATGGGATGGGTCAGTTTCAAAACATTGCTAAACCGACATTAGACTTGAATATATACTGCGAGGTTGAAGGTTGGGGCTTTTATGATACTTCACATTTCAGTTAGCCCAGGATCAAATCTTAGCTATTAGCAAATAGTAAAGAAAGAGGGACCTTTGTCAATGGCTAGCTTTCAAGGTTGATACTATCAATTTCTTCTGTCGGACTGGGGGGTTTACCTAAACCCTCAAAAGTGTATTTTTAAACTCACAATGAATTCCAAAATTTACCGATTGCTAAATTTATCTTGCTTTTTAAGAGACCTCCTGCCTTCACGCTCGTGCTTATTCCTTTGGGCAGAGGTCGGACTGTTTAATTTATGCGGATAATTTTATGCATGTTTTGGACACATGTGACATGATTTAGAGCATTTATTTCTGACACAAGTGATTCCATGCCGAGTCAAAGCACATAATTTTAAAAATTTCAGGTTTTTTGCAATTTCATTTCTGGAACGAGCGACATACTTCAAGCTCAATAATAGTATGGAAAGAAGCTCGTGGTTAGATAGGCAATAACACGATTAAAATACGATATATGGATACACCGAAAATTCCTCTATAGATAAATGTAAAAGATGGAGGCCTTATTCTAAAGATGTAATTGTAGTAAATTTAGCAAAGGAGTCTTCCCTCCAAATTTTCATATGTATGTATGTATGTATGTATATATTTGTGTCCCATCAAAAGATACAGATGGAGTATTAGATAAAAAAAAGCAAAAAAACACACTACAAAAGAATACACAAACACAAGATCTTAAACAAACGCATATCTTGTCATGCATATCCTACACCTCAATTTCATGTGACTAAACATACATATTTTAAGTGCCTATACCTGTGTCTTAAGAACAAGCAAAATTTCTACAAGAACTTATAGAGCATTTTGTGTCGTTAACATTCTTGCCTTGGCTGGCTAAAAAAAAAAAAAAAAAAAAAAAAAAAAAAAAAAAAAAAAAAAAAAAAAAAAAAAAAAAAAAAAAAAAAACTTTGTAAAAATTCCCGAGATACAATCCGTTAGAGAGGAAATAAAACATCTTGTCGACTGAAATTATAGAATGAAATTGAAAATATAAACAACCAGTCATTGCAGTTTTGCTATACTAGCAGTTTATCCACTGCATGTTTTTTAAAATCTCTAAAAGACTGGTGAAGAATTCGTAGGTAGACAGTTCGTGGTAACGAACAGCAAGCAAGAAGCGACACGGCTCAATAGTAACCCAAGCTCTTAAAAGCGGAATTCTTATACGATCGATATATCAAATCAATTTGCTTATTATGCAAATTCCAAATATATAAGTTTCATTAAGTTTAGTGTTACGTATCCAAGGCTAAGAGCCTGAGAAACTTTGCCTGATTTTCCAAAAAGGGGGAAGGGGGTAGAATCCCGTCACTAGTTTTAGAAGGCCCATAGTCATGATTCTATTCTTTCTTTAATGATTTATGATGATAAAGAAGTTTACCGGCGATTCCCCTTAAGATGTTACTACGCACTCATGAGTCCTGCGCAATACTACGATACACCTGTAACGGTACAGTACACCTGATTGATGCATAATAGGGGATGTTTTCTAAGAGGTGCAGGTGGTTGTTACATATATAATGGTCTTCTTTTGTTTTTTACGTAATAGAGTTAGTTTTCTAAAAAAAAATGCAGGGGTTTGTTATGTTAATTATTTAAGAAACTTATAAGGGCCAAGAAAAAGAGCATCAGGCACCCCTCCCCAAATCATGATTTCTTTAGGTGTTATGTCATAGGGAATGTTTTCATCAAGACATCACAAGACATTTTTTTAAGACATTAAGATATTTTTCTTCAAAACGTTTTACAAGACGTGTCAAGACCTTTTAAGACGTTTTTAACACATTGTTTCCTCAAGACGCTTTTCAAGACGTTTCAAAACATTTCAAGACATTTCCAAAGACATTTTTTCTTCAAGACGTTTGCCAAGACGTTTAAAGACATTTCAAGGCATTTCAAGACTTTTTTAAGACAATTTTCTTCAAGACATTTTTCAAGACGTCTAAAGATATTCCAAGACTTTATTAAGACATTTTCTTCAAGGCATTTTTTTTGAAGACATTCAAAGATGGTTTAAGACATTTTCTTTAAGATGTTTTTTGAGGACATTTTAAGACGTTGTAAGACATTTTTCTGAAGACATTTCTCTTCAAGACCTCTTTGGCTCTTACGTAATAGGGGAATGTTGACCTGTGTTAGGGATGACACAATCTCAAATGATTAGTTCCTTCAGGGGCTAGTGGGGGAGCCCCCGCTTGTAACTGAGGGGGAAACACACGTGGGTGTTATGTAATATCGATGCAAACGCGGGATATTACATGATACTTCAAGATATTTCATTTTCATTCACTGTGTTTTTTCGTCAGGGAACCATTATAATCTAAAGATGTTCTCCTTATTAGGATCCAAAAGAGATTTCTCCTCATCAGAATAGACCACAAGATATCTTGAACAGGAAAGTATCTAATATTAATATTCAGGGAATACTTTCTACATGATAACCTATTCCTAGCACGGAGTATTCACTATCTCGCTTTCTAAAGCGATTAAATTGATCGCATATTTCCAACCATTTCCACACCAGATAGAGTAAAGACCCATATGCTAATGATTTTTGATTTATTAAGCATACCTGCCTGTTACAGCGCTATTTATTTTCTAATATTACAAGTTAAGTTAGCTATGGAATCATTGAGATGTTGCATAGCATTGGCTTTATATCTCATTGCGTAATGATTTAATATTGAATCATCCTAGAACAAGAAATCTAGTGAATGAAGGCTTTTTTTGTACATACAAGTCTTATTAATAGGAAAACATTATAAAATCATGAAATCACGGAAAAGCAATTCAAACTCGACAAGCGGAGAAAAACTTGAAAACAACTTATACAGGATAAAATATAATCAAAAACAAGTGTGAATTAAAGAAAGGCGGGGGGCCCAGCAACTAATTCTATGGAGGTAAGGGTGGAGGGTTCTTATTAGAAGTGAATTTGGGCAATATTAAGAGATAATTCTGAGAGGTTTTAATGAAAATGCCATGATTTTTTGAGCTGAGACTATGCATATTCACGATTTTGTCACCATATGTAGCTGGCCCACCCCTAGCAAGCAATTCTAGGGGGGTGTTATTATCACAGGTAAATATTGGTCATATTAAATGATATTTCCCAAAGGTCTAAATGAAAATGCATTGTTTCTATTGCTCTACTAGACACATCTGCAAGAAAAAGAGACACATTTTTGCATCCGGTTATTCGTGAGAGATTTAATGAAAACGCCATGTTTCTTTTAGGCAAGACTATGCTTAATGACGCCAACGTGATAATATGTGACTAGCCCATTCCTAGAAAGCAGTTTAAAGTGGCAGGGTTGTTGTTACAGGTTAATTTAAGCAGCATTAAGAGAATATTTTGGAGAGATCTCAATGAAAATGCCTCGTTTCTTTGACTGGGTGTTAGCTTTCAGCCCCTCTCCATAGAAAATTCTTATAACACCTTCCACCTTAACTTTATGCTATAAAACATGCTAGTCAAAACAATGCAGGTCACCGCGGCTATATGTGGCTAGCCTATCCCTAGCAAGCAATTCCAGAGGGGAAGGGATGTTACTAGAGGTAAATTTAAGCCATATTAAGGGATATTTTTTAGAGGTTTTAAAGAAAATGCCTCATTTTTTTAGGCAAGACTATGCATACAGGGTGGATAAGAGCATATTTCAATAAAATTTTTCTTCGAATTTCGCATAATCTCGTCAGAGGTAAGTTATAGCCACATTAAGATATAATTCTGAGAGTTTTTAATGAAAATCCCCCGTCTCTTTGACTCGGTGTTAAACCTCAGTCTCCCTCCACCAAAAAAAATTCTTTTAACACCTTCCATCTTATCTTTAAGCTTTAGAACGTGTTAGTCCAAGGCAACTGGCACTACCATAGCAAATTATGGATGACGCACAACACCGTCTAGTTCCCCTCATCATTTTAATGGTATTTTTGAGGTGTTTCCTTGTTAAAAATAATGCTTTAAATCCATTGGCTCGTGTTTTCGCTGTGACTGGCCCTCTGGTACCCTCTGGTTTTATTTATAATTTCTAAGGCATTTTTCAGGTATTTCCTTGTTGAAAATCATCCTTTAAATCTATTGGTTCATATTCTCACAAGCCAACCCTCCGTGATACATTATGCCAATTCCAAGTCACCGTGCCAGACGTGCAACATATTAATGGAGCTTTGGCACCCTCTGGAACCCCTTATCCTTCCTAACACATTTTCTTGTTGGAAGTCAGTTTAAATCTATTGGTTCGTGTTTTTGCAAGTCACACGCAACATGATACATCAAGTCAATTCACGTTACTGTGCCGCACTATGACTGATCCTCTGGCGCACTATGGCACTCCTCATAATTATTGAGAATTTTTTTAAGATATTTTATAATAAATTAATATCCAATTCTGCTTCCCCTTCTTCTGCCTCCCCCCACTTCCAGTGGTTCGAGTTCTGATTCTCCTGCTTCCAATCCCAGTTCTAGCTCCAGTACCAGTTCCACTGATTCCAGTTCAAGTCCCACAGTCCACAATTACAGTTGTGGTTCCTGTTCCTCCGCTTCTGCCCTCTCGCCAGATTCAACAGCTCCGACACAACTAATTTTTGGGCATTACCTATAGCTTGTGCTTAATCATCAAAATCTAGAATGGTTCTTGCAAAATCGTGTCTGTTACTATCAAAATGTTATCAAGCATTACTAAAATCTTGTGCGGTATTATCAAAATCTTGTCTGATATTATCAAATATCTTGTACTACATTATCAAAATATCGCCTCATATAGCGAAAAGTCTCTATTGTACTATTAAACCCTGAAGTTATATCATCAAAATCATGCAAGTTATTTACAAGATAATGCATGGTATTATCATAATCTCGAAAGTTACTACCGTAATATCTCTAGCTAGAATCAAAACCTGACTGATATTACCAGAATCTAATATGATGCTATCAAAGTCATGTCACATATTAACAAAACTTAACATAGTGCAATCAAAATCATGTTTGCTATTATCAAGATTTTCAATCATATCAAATATTATCAAAATCCTACATAATACTATCAAAGTCTTGCATCATGTAATGTAATCATGTTAAATAGTATAAAACATTGGCTTGTATTGTCTACGTCTTGTGAGATATTATGAGAATCCTTTAGGGCATTATCTAAATCTTGCAAGTAATTATCGAAATCTAGAATGGTTCTAGCTAAATCGTGTCTGTCACTATTAAAAAGTTGGCAGGCATCACCAAAACCTTGTGTGGTATTACCAAAATCTTGTCTGGTATAATCAAACATAGAAACTACAAAAAGCAGGAGTATGTAAATAATACAAACAAATATTACCGAAAAGATATACAGAAATACAGATTGAGAAGTTAATACATATTGATATTCTTTTCTGAAAGAGTAAGTAATCTTGTATTTGTTTACGTTAGAAAAGAGAAAATGCACAGGAATTACTTTCTCTTCAGTAAAGTGCACATGACACTTGAGTCATTAGAAGGTGTAAGGAGCACTAGCCCTACTTCTGCTCGTGGTAGTTACGAATCGTTACCTCTTGGAATTCATTATTTCTCGCAATTTGTATCAGTTCTGGGTTTCATTTATTCATTAATAGCGATTTTTGTTCATTTTACACTTGAATTATTAATTTATCTGATTTCTGCTCACCTCACGCTTATTATGAGTCTCTTGTTTTTTGAAAAATTTATTTCGTGGAAAAAGTTACTTTCTAAAGTAATATCTGTTCTGTATTAACTGAATTTTTTATTGCTGAATAGATAAAAGACTTGTGTAATTTACTTTAATGTTTTCTCCTAACCCCCCCCCCTGCACGTTCATCATTTCACTAAAGACATCTAATCAAAATTTTGAGATAGCCATTTTGTTCAACATAGTTGAAAGGACCAAAATTATATCTTTAAGGGTGGCAACCCCACACAGCTCTTAGGGCAAGGGTTGTAAGTTATGATCAGGGGAAATTAAAAAATTTTATGGAAGGGATGATCGTGTGAACTTTAGAGGTGGCTCATTGGGTTGAAATGTGGAAGTTCTATTTCGCTTTTAAGAGTCAAGAGTGATGGATGTCAACTAGCCCTCCCCCCGACTACCCCTCTGTTCACCAAGTGCATCTGATTGAGATTTTGAGATAGGTGTTTTGTTCAAAATAGTCCAAAGAACATACAAAAATGCCACCAGGGTTGACAGAACCCCACAGAGCCCTGGGGCAAGGGCTGTAAGCTACACTCTGTAGCAAATACGATTTTTATGGAATGGGTGATAATTACTTCATATGCTGCACATTTGATTTGAAATTGGAAGTTAAAGCTCCCTTTTTGAGATTCAAAGGAATTTGAGAGCAGCCAATCTCCCTCCCACACCCTTAATTTCCCAAGAAAATATCCAAACAAAGTTTTTCATACATCTATTTTTTTTAGCACTGTTGAAAGGCTCAGAAATTATGCATTTGGAGATGTCAAACCCCCTCCCCCCGATGTCTCAGGGCAAGGGCTGTAAGCTAGGCAATTTGTTTACTTTTTACATATAGTATATGTTAATGAGAAACGGTATGCATGTTTGACTTCTATTTTCCCAAAATACAAAGGACATTAAGGTGAGTCTTTCAGGAAATGTTGAGGGGAGTGTTGAGCTAAATCAAAACATGTTATTTGTATATGGGATGTCAAAAGGGTGTAACTCAGGAATGACTGATTATATTAATTTGGAACTTTTAGGAAATGATAAGGGAGAAGATCAATAGACCAGAAAGGTAATATTTGCGCGCTACTACTACTAGAACTACTGCTGCTTTTACCGCTATTACAACTGCTACAACTACTGCCATTTCTGTCACTAAAACTAGTACTTTTGCAGAAGGTACTACTAAGGCTCAGGATATTAAAACATAAATCTGAGAAAATTCTGAGGGGGGAGTTTAACTAAATCAAAGCATACTATGTGCATACAGATTCCTGCTACTACTGCAATTAATACTGCTGCTACTACTGTTATTACTATTGATAATAAAACACTATAACTGCTACTATTGTTCCTACTACAGCCACTACTACTATGATACTAGTACAATTAAGGCTGTGTGTATGAAGGTGAAAATTTTACAGAATTTTGAGGGGAAAATTGAACTAAATGAAAACACACTGTGCGCATGCATATTGCCAAAAGGGCGTATCACAAGGATGGATTTCGGTTTTGAGTTGAACCTTTCGAAGAATTCTTAAAGGGGAAGATCAATTGACATAAAAGTTTTATATGCATGTCATTACTAACACTATTTCCACTGTTACTTTTATTAATACTATTACTGCTACTAAGCCATTCCAACTACTGCTTCAACTGCAACAATTTATAAAGCTTGGAGTATAAATGTGAAAAGCGCGTCAAAAGGGGATCAAAAAAGACTTCAGTAATATTTTTGGAACGGCTTACCGTGTCAAGGTCAAATTCTGGGGTATCATGAAAGGGATATTCTACTGACAAAAAGGCAAGATGTATATGCTACTATCGCCATTAATACTGCTGCTACTGCAGTTGCCACAACTACTAATATAGCACTAACACTGCCACTGCTTCTTCTACTACCGCTGCAACTACTATGATACTAGTATGATTAAGGCTATGTCTATGAAGGTAAAATTTGAGAGAATAATGATGGCAAATTCGATCTACCAAAGACACTATGTGCGTTTAGATTGTCAAAATAGCGTATCATAAGAATTTACTCGTGTATTAAGTCGGAACACTCTGAGAATGCTTAAAAGGGAAGATCAACTGGCCAAAAGGTAATGTGTGCACACTGCTACTAATACAACATACAACTACCACTGTTACATTTACTAGTTCTACCACGACTATTTACTAATGCTCCAACTACTACTTCTAGTGCAACTACTTTTAAGGCTAAGATCATTAGGTTGAAAATTTCAAGAAGTATATGAATATACAGGTTATCAATTGGACGTGTCGAAAGTTTCATAGCAATGGCTAGTTGTATTAAGTTAAGTACTAATACACCTGCTGTAACTACTATTACAACTATACCTAAGGATATGAAAGTGAAACTTTCAGATAGCTTTTAGGGGGGGGGGCGAAGGAGGTAAACTTAATCATAACACGTCATCTGTATGCAGGTATGTAGGTTCACAAAAGGGGAGCATCAGCAATATATTAGGAACTGGTTAGCGTATGAAATTAAAACTTAGAAGGCTTGTTTAATTCACGCTGAGTTTAACTTTGCCACGAAGTGCCACGCTGAATTTAGAAACTACTTTAACTAGTTTGCCTAGAGTCAATGAAACAGTAATTACCGTAACGAAGAGCAGGGAAGCAATATTGCCCTTTTTCAGAATAGACGTCACACCACCCATACAGAGTAAAGATGGGGCAGCACCAAGGGTAAGAATCATCTGAATAAAAAACGTTAGATGCTGTATAGATATGAATACTGGGTGAAGGTGCATTTTGAGTGCTGGGTGAGCACAGAAGCTCCTCATTCATGCCGGAGAAGATAGTTTCTTTCGGATTATAGTACATTTTTTGAAAATTCAATACATCAAAATAAGCTCTTTTCCCGAAGCATCACAGTATAAACGCTGCTTTTTGATTTAAAGAGTCATGTTGGAGGGGGTAGTAGTCTTTCTTACACTTGAGAAGTCCTGGATATAATACTAGAGACAAAAACAAAAGTTAGATAAAAAAAAAGTTTTTCCAAAGAAAAGTAATGCGTAATACTAAATCTTAGAACAAATAGAAATTATTCCGTTTATAAGGGTGGTTACCCTCTCTAAAACCTCCACTCTTTTTGCCGAAGCTAGAACTTTTATCCTAATTCCTTTAGAACTACCGCTCACAACAACGTTGAGTTGCAATCTAAGTTATTTTTAAAGTAATGTAAAATTTTGATGCAAAGAATAGGGGTTGAGAATGGGTCAGCCAGCCGGATACATGGCATAGTTTTTGTTACATTTCAGTTTTTTATATGCGCCTTTATAATTATTTGAAAAACTTTTTTCATCTTATTCATTAAGACGCGAAAGGAATTCTAGCCTTATGGTGTTTATGAGAGAAGAGACATTATCACACATATATTTTTTTTTCTGTCTCTTTCTCTCTTTTTTAAATGGCTTTATCGCCAACTGAATATCGTTCAGAGTTTAAATTCTGATTGCATTTTTGTCGAAAACTGTGTTAGGCTTAGTGTGTGCTGATAAGATATCATGAGCACATTGTAAACTGGGACATTAGTTCCATTAGAAATGTAAAAAGATGGACCTTACTCTTATGGCTCAATAACATAGTTGTTACATAGAACAGGAAAAGAGACTATGACGGCAAAAGGCACCTCCTCGGGGACGGATTCTAATATTGTTAATAATTAGCTCCTTATATTTTAAAAGATACAATAAAACAGATTTGAAGACCGGAATAAATCTCATCAAAAACCCTTTAGCAACAAGAAAGGGCATTGCCGCAATAACAGGCGAGGCAAAGGCCCGAATGACATTTATTTTTCCAAGAAAAAGAGTAAACAATAAGTGTCAGTTTCAATGAACAAGCTGCCAGAAGAAAAAGTGCTTCGGAGCAACTAAATCCACACTGAATTCCGAACTTATGACGTAGAAAAATAAAAATTACTGTAGAAACTAATTTACCTAGTTTGCATCGAGTCATTGAAACAGTAAAATGCCGGAACGAAGACTATTGGGAAGCGATCTTGTCTTTTTTCAGTATAGGTGTGACGTCACCGGCAGGAAATGAAGATGGGACAACGCCAAGGGTAAGAATCATCTGAATAAGGAGTCTTAGATGCTGCACAAATATGAATACTGGGTGAAGGTGTAGGGCGAAGGCTACGGGGGCAAAAACTTCCCATAAATGCCAGAGAAGATAGTTTCTTTCAAATTAATGTATATTGTTTCGAAAATCCAGTGCATCAAGTAAGCTCTGTTCACGAAGTATCATGGTATAAAAGCTGCTTTATGATTTAAAGAATCATTTTATGTGGAGGAAGGGCTAGTTGTCCTTCTTGCATTTAGGGAAATCTTGGATATGGTATTGGAGACAAAAACAAAAGTTAAATAAAAAAAAAGAAGTTTTTCCAAATAATTGTAGAGCTTATTATTAAATCTTAGAACAGATAGAGATTATTCCGCATATAAAGGTGTCTACCCTCTGTAATACCTCCAATATTCATGCAAAATCTGGAAGTTTTATTCTATATCCTTCAAAACGACCGCTTAAAAGCAAATATGTGGAATGACAATAAAAAAGTATTTTTAAAGTAATGTAAAACTTTGATGTAAGGAAGAGGGGCTGAGAATGGGTCAGTAAGCTGGACACACGGTATAAGTTTTGTTACATTTCAGTTATTTATGTGTGTCTTTACATTTGTTTGAAAAAAATTCATCAAATTCATTAAGACGCGGACGGAATTTTAGCCTTTTGGTGGTTACGAGAGAAGATTTATTTCTCTCTCTCTCTCTCTCTCTCTCTCTCTCTCTCTCTCTCTCTCTCTCTATCTCTCTCTCTTTGTTTTCAATTGGCTTTATCGCCAATTGAAAATTATTCGGAGTTTAAAATTCATATTGTATTTTTGTGGAAAACTGTGTTAGGCGTAAAGTTTAGAAGTTTTAAACGTTTTTGCTGCATTTTCTCTTCCCTCCAAGTCTGCCTTTATTCCTGAACGTAATTACTGTTCGTTTTATGCTTCATTTATTTAATAAAGTTCCTCAATCTTTGCTTTAAACTTCATATTTTAAATAATTATTTTATATTCAAAATAAATGTTTTAAATATTTTAGTTTCATTCCAACAAGAAATTATAGTTTTTAATGACATATTATAAAAGTGAAAGCTTAAGTGTCTCCATTAATATTCCATTGATATGTATATTTTTTTTTAGTTCATTCTCCTATAGATGGCTTATTTGTAGAATCTGGCACCACGAATCGTGTCAAAAAACAAGTTCTGAAAATCAAGTGCTGCGGCTGTAAAAAAAGATGAACAGTCAGTAACTAACGAAAATGTAATTAGGATTCTATTCCTAAGGTCACGAACGAAGAAATCATGGATGAGTTGTAAAGGTAAAAGAAAATAATCAGGCGTAAATGGTCTATTCACTAATATCTAGTGCATGTTTTTCCGTTGATTTCTATGTGTGAGACCATGATAAATCTAAAAGGTAAAAACTGTCTAAAGCCTTCTTGATCAATAAATAGTATTCCGAAAAGGATGATACTACAAAAACTAATTCTGATTGAAACTAAATAGAACAACAAATGATATGTTTTGAAAAAATTGTCAAGTAAGCAAAACAAAAGGCTTGTTTTGAGTTTTGGTCGTACACTTCTATTTGATAAATTAAATGCAAGATGGAACAAATAAGAGTGAACTTTCACTAGCCGTGCAGAGAAAAATAAAAAAGTTGTTTTAAAAGGCACCATGTACTGAGATGGGAGAAATGAACTTAAGTTAAGTTGAGACGAAAATACCAAGACACATCCGAAAGTCACATTTGTTTTCATTCTTTGAACACCTAGGAGCTCTAAATACTTGTCCTTTCTAATTCGTGTATTTATATTTATTCTTTAGCTAAATTTAGAGGGTGTATGGTTTTTT